>NW_024582054.1:2428813-2520475 GCF_017639235.1 Corvus kubaryi
GCCCCGTCCGGGCTCCGCGGCCCAGGCCCCGCAGGAGCCGCCGCAGGCCGCGAGCAGCGCTCGGGCCCCGCGGGCTCGCACCGGCCGCTCGGCCAGCCCCGGCAGCGGCGGCGCCGTACGAGGACACGGTGTTCTGCCGCGGGAGCTCCGAAAGAAACCCAAACCACTTTCTGATGAACACAGGAAGATCCACATAAACTGATCCAACCAAAGAAATCTAAAAAGTGCCAGAAGCCAAGTATCATCTTTCTACACAAGAGTTATGGGTCAGAGGAAGGCCGGTTAAAAATAGGATAGAGGACCATCTTTGGCAATACAAAGAAGCCATGCAATAGGCATTACACTCACATAGACCAGGCGGGTGTTGTAGAAGCAAAGACCCTGCTCCCAGGTCCTAGACAGGCTCACAGCAACTGAGTGTCTCAAGAGTACGCAAACTGGATTTCTCTCAGGCCAAACTACCATGAGAAGTAGCCTCCAACCACTAACCAGGGCTCTGGTCCCCCCATTTTTACCAATTGCAGGCCTTTAGCTGACACCAACAGCAAGTAACAGTGGACTACAGTAAAAATCTTAGCCTTCGCCATCCCCTAAATCAGTGTGGAAGTGCTGCTCATCCTTTTTTGACATTGGCAACTGAAAGCTCAGCTGCTGCTTATGAACACAACAGTTACAGAACTTTTAATCTTTTTCACTGAGACTCACTTACTCACATTAAGAAAAAAAGAGTTGTTTCTCCTTAAGAACACTTGCTCTATTTGTGCTCTTCTCTCATTCTTAAATTGAGGCCTGAAACAGCTGTGGGTCAAGCCTCACAGACAAGGAGAAGAAAAGTTGCAGATGCTGTGTTTAGGTTTTATACAAAGGAAACATCCAATCTTTAAAGACCCAGGGCTGTCCAATCACCATTGTTTATGTTACAAATGATTTTTTCAAACTGTAAGGGATAAGATAATGTTGTCCCTGGACAAGTGTGAAATACTGAGAGAATGTCCTGGAGAGACAGCAGCTGAGTATTTTTAAACTAGTATCACTGTATCAAAAAGTGCTTCATGTAAGCACCGTGGTCATCAGGACTTCACCCAATGCTGCACTTGGCTATCAGACCAAGGATGGCAGAAAATTAGAAATGACTGATTAAAGCACACTAGGTAAGGTATTTCCCTGTGAAGTATGATGAACAAAAATTATTGAGCACAAAGACAGTAAAAGACTGTTCTGGGCTTTGAAAAACATTCAAGAGAAGGGAAATCACTGATAGAGAAAATGCTTCAACAAAGACAAAACATTTTAACTGGAAAAGAGAGGGCATGTGGCACTTATTTATGTAAAAGCATGAAAACAGGGATGATGCTGGCAGTAAAATAGGAAGAGCTGAGGTTACTCTTTGCATAGCTACAAAAGATATTTTTTAAACATGAGAATCCTTCATTAAAGGATGGTTTGAGTAAACTTAAAATAGTCCTTATAGGGAATTTGTGAGAATGACATCTTACGAAAATGTAATCGTGCAATAAATGACAACAAGTGAAAAAAAGGTTCTTTTATTTCTCAGTGTTTCTCCACTGTCAATACTGTCCTTTTGCTGCAACATGTTGCAAAAAAACTCTCTGCCTTTTCCATTTTAAACAGCTACAATATTTACAGGCTGTTTCCAATAACACACGCAGACACATACACACTCACAGACACGCAGGTACATATATCCCTATCCCTGGCAAAGTAACCATTTGCTGGTAGAGGCAATATATATTTTCATTGTCCATTAAAAACCAAAGCCATCCTCTCATTTATGCTCTACTCCCCTCTCCATTTCCTAACCAGCAGCTATTGTCAAGCTTTCAGGGGCATCTGTGTAAGAAGTTACATATCCAGCTATTTGATTGCCATCTTTCAAAGTTGTGGCCTAAGTGTACTGGGATTATCTATTCAAACTGTACATACCAGAATTCATAAAAATTGCTCATATTCAAATGTTCATGACCAAGTGATGTAGGTATACTCCCAAAATCTTTTGGGGCAGCCATCTTAATCACCTTTTTAGAAATATGAATATCATGCTGGGGTGAAACAAATCACATGCTTTACCTTCCACCAAGGTGTTATGTACCCACTTTTTTACTAAGGCACCAGGAATTACCAGTACAATTTCTGAAAGAGTCCAGCGCCACTGAATGTACTGCATTAGATTATCAAATAGCAAGCCAGACAAGAAAAGAATAGATGCCTATATAATAGGTATAAAATTCCTTAATAAAATTAAGTACATAAAACCTGTGGTCAGTCAACCCCAAATCCAATATAAGTTGAATAATATTGTTAATGGTAAGAAATGCAATTTATCCAGCTCCATTTTGTGAATGGAGACTTCTGTAATTGAGATAGATCTTTAAAGCAGTGTCTTTGTTATCTACACCCCTAGGTTGCATGGTGGCATGTGCATTATCAGAGAAAGCTGAATCAATCATAAGGCATCTCTTCCACCGCTTGCCCGCACCCAGATAAAACTTTATGGCCTCCTGCCAAAGGCAAGGACCTGAGCCACAAGTCTTCATCTGTCACCTCACCAGTCATCCAGGCTTCTCAAAGAGTTCTTCAGTTCCCAAAGGCATTGTGAACATGGGATGAGGAATGACTGGTGGTAACTACACTCTTGACCGGAAAACTGACATCACCGCTCAGAAACATGCCAGATGTCCCAGGCAAAGTGGCTGTAGGGCCATTCAGCCAAGGAATTACCTCAAAAAACGATCAACCACCATCATCTTCCCCAAACTCTGAAACCATTTCACATATGCTGAACCATGAGAGAGATCCCCAGAATCCAGCACTAGTATCATACACTGCCAAGTAGCCCAGAAGTCTAGGTGTCATCAGTGGTGTCACATACACAGTTCTAGGTTTTTGTTTTAAACAGAACATTTTAAAAGATTTCACAGAGAAGTGAAATAGGAAGAGGGTTTAAGAAACCACGTAATAGCCATTTTTACTAACGAACATAATCTGATCCATGGGGTTTTCAAGCCCTTTTCTCCAACTGAGTGTTTTAGGGAAGTCCTTACATATGTACACAGATACCACCTCCAAAGAAATCTAAGAGAAAGAAAATAGACTGGGATCTTCCTGGAAGCTACAACAGGAGGACTTAACTAGAATGTTCTTATGGCAAGAGAATATCACAAAGCAAGTGGACAGAGTAAAAGCAATCACCTATATGGGTTTTCATGAAAATCTAGAAAGATCTAAAAAATTCTGCTCTGTCATAAGGTTCAATTCGGACTGACAGGACTCATTAGAAAATGCCCATCTTTTCCACCCTTACAACAGGAGAAGAATATTACACATCAAGACAAAGGCCAAGAAAATAAAACAAAAGATGAAATCATCTCCATCTAGAACAGAAGTTTCCACAGACAGATCTATCCTGTGGGGAGGTGTGCCCACATGGCCAAGAAGGCCAAAGGCCTCCTGGCCTTTATCAGGAGCAGTGTGGCCAGCAGGACCAGGGCAGTGATTGTCTCCCTGTACTTGGCACTGGTGAGGCTGCACCTTGAGTGCTGTGTCCTGTTCTGAGCCCCCCAATTTAAGAAGGACATTGAGATGCTCAAATGCATCCAGATAAAGGGCAACAAGGCTGGTGAAGGCTCTGGAGCACAAATCCTATGAGGAAGCCGGGGTTGTTCAGCCTGGAGGAGGTTCAGGGGAAACCTTATCACTCTCCACAACTCTCTGAAAAGAGGCTGTAGCCAGGTGGGGCTCAGCCTCTTCTCCCAGGGAACCAGTGACAGGACAAGAGGACACACTCTTAAGCTGTACCAGGGGAAGTTTAAGCTGGACATTAGGAAGAAATTCTTCACAGAAGCAGTGATTGGGCACTGGAATGGGCTGCCCAGGGAGGTGGTAGAGTCACCATCCCTAGAGGTGTTTAAGAAAAGAATGGATGTGGCACTTTGTACCATGGTCTAGTTGACAAGGGGGTATTCAGTCCTTTGACTCTATGATCTCAAAGGTCTTTTTCAACCTAGTTAATTCTGTGTGATTCTGAGTTAGAAAAAAACAAACATTTTTGTCACTTGCACACTGGAAACCACACACAAACTCTGTACAAACCAAGATACAATCATATATGAATCTTAATGAGTTCAGGAAAAACTTTAAGGAGTTAATTTTCCAAAGCCTTATGGAAGAGTGAAATTTCAACTAGGTGGTTTCTGTTGAGCAGATCTGGAACAGGCATGCGCACTATGTGAATGGCTTCACAACAGATGTTAGCTGCGTACCTGAAAGGAAGTGTTCACCTTTTAGCTGTCCACATTAAAATCCATCTCCTGAAGGCAGCACACCAAAAACCTTATGATTTATAAAAAATATAAATATTCTTCAATTCTCTTTGCCCTTAAAAAAAGAGTCTCTCTCTTTCCCTGTCTGCTGTTTGCCAATCGAATTCCAGGCAGATACACATATGTGCTAAAATTTCCACACTAACAAGCCATTAATTCCAATCATGTCTATTACCAGCAATGCACATTGTCCTTACCTTGCCCCAAAGAGAGAGAGATTGTTCTGTCAGGGTTAACATACTGAAAGCTGTTTCAGTCAGGTTTAAAAAAAAAAACAAAGCAAAAAACCCTAAACTATGTTTTTTGGTTTTCAGTCATTTGTTTACCTCAAGGCTTCAGTCCAAGGCAAAAAAAACCAACCCTGTGCAACTAATGTCAAATAGGGGCTTATATTCAAACAAACTTCTCCCTTTAAAATGAAGCAATGTTTCCAATGATACAGAAAACCTGGAGGGTTAATTAATCAAATGGGTATTTACCTGAAAGGATGGACAAAGAATAAAACCTTAACTAAGAGGCCTTCAATTCAAAACTTATACATTTTCTTCATTCCTGATAGCAGCATTACCAGACCGCTACAGAAGTTTCATCTACTGTACTACATTTTCACGTATGCAGGAGATGAATTCAACTACTCTATAATGTGTACATATGATAAATAATTTTGCTGTTCCACATAGTTTTAAGGGTGGCAGATCTGTGCATTTATACCGTGATTAAATGGGACTGTGTATGAATAAACTGAATAGCAATATGCAACTCTAAGATGCACAGCATTTCGAGGACAAGTTTGCATAATCAATGATGCAAGCAAGGTCCCAGTATCACTTACTGGGAACAGTAACTGGAATTGAGTAGCTACCAGACACACAGACTTACCCTTTCATGCCTAGATGGCATACAGTGACTCGAGTTGGAATACCAGAGTTTCTTAAGTAGCTGTTTCTTCCTTTTTTCTTATCCCATATAATTTCACTCTTACATTAGGTACATAATGGACAATGTTTCTCTGATGTCAGAGAATTAATTACAATAACCCCTGTGGTATATCAGAAGTCTCTTCTAGTTACAATACACATAAAGAAGTGGAAGTGACTGGGAAGAAGATGGCTGCTCCCAAAAGCTAGTACTGTATGCAATTTCCCCAGAGTCCTATATAATTACAGGTCAGAAACAGGAAACAATCACAACAGGTACATTTTTTTCTTACGGATTAAGAAAAGTGAGTCATAGGAACTGCAAGTCAAGAACAAACCAGTTTCCCTCTCACACTCCCATGATAGTTCTGAGTTACTTGTTTCCCTGAATACACACTTTTAAAAAAATACAATAAAACCTAGGATATGTAACACATGAATAATTCAACTTCACAGTTATAAATACTCAAATTACACTTACATAGAATATATAATCACAGAAAATAAAATTCAAGTCATAGAAAAGAATGAAGACTAAAGGGAAAGAAAAGGCAAGGTGGTAAAACTGATACAAGTTTAGGGCTGTGCCTTCTATAAAAGATCTTTAAAAGCAGAAGTCAAGTTTCGTTTGGTACTTTTTTTGTTTTGTTTGGGGAGTTTTGTTGTTGCTATTTTTTCTTTTAAAATTGGATAGAATCAAAAAATCCTTCAAGCATCTGCGAAGTAATCATGGACCTGCACCTCCCACTACAAAACTAAAACCACCGTGTTTGCCAGAGAAGAGCCAGTGAAACAACACAGCCAGCTCTGGGTGTAAAGAAGCAAAGCATCCATGGCTGATGAAGGGAAGACAGATGGAAAGTCATACTGGGGCCCACTTTAAAGCTAGACGTGTTGTACAGGCTTGAGGTACCACTGCCACCACAATAAAGTCTGATGTAGTACAGGGATACTCAGGTGCTTTTCTACACATTTGTTATTTTACCATTTATTGTGAAGAGGATGCAGCAAATGCACTTGTACGAAATACAGAACATAGAACCAAACCCATGGCACAGCCCTTACCATCAACATGTATATGGAGAGGGAGGGGATTAATCCCAAAGGCAATTTAAATAATGGTATTTTATATACTTATATTTATATATATAAATAAATGTTCTCAGCAATCTCAGGGTTGTTTTTAGTGCATTGCTGTAAAAAAATTAGTGCAGTTCTCATTAATGTTTAGCTCATAAGGAATAAGAATCTATACATCTGTTCAGTCTCTTCTTGCCACACCTGAAACCCTTACACTGTTTCACCAAACTGAAGGTTTGTAGTCAATTTCATTAAAATAAGGTGGATGAATTCCACGCACTCTGTGACAAGACATGGCAATTTTTGGCAAAACAATTAGAAAAATATGAGGTGCTCTGATCTTAGAACTGAAAAGTTTGTTGATTTAAAGCATTACGCAATGCATAACAAAATTTATAAACAAAAGATATGTCTCAACAAATCTATCCTTCATGCAAGTGTTTCTTCAGCAGCTAACAACTTAAAAAATTTCTTACACTTGTTTATTTGAGGAAAGGGACTTAGACAAATCTGTGTTTCAAGTCCTTTCCTACAACCGGACCAAAGTTTCATGTCCTGGGAGCTGCTTCTTCTGGACCCTTCTCTCTTCCGAACCATTGGAGAAGGGGAAGTTTCAGTCTCAAAGAGATTTACACTTCAGCCCCAAGTTCAAGGACTCCAGTTTCAACAACAGCAACGTATTTATCTTCAATTTGAACCAGCAGGATGGTTTTATCTATATGTGACCGACTACTTGGATCTCTGCTGCAAGGCACCCAGCGGTGAATCACCTAGGGGGAAAAAAAACCCAAAGTATAATGAAATGTAAGCTCCAAAGAGAGAGCTGTCATATCAAAGTTGTGGCTGATATCAGATCAAGGATCAAGACCCTTACAGGGACGAAGGAGCAAAAACATAGATGCTATACTGACACAGTTGTTCATTTTTCAGTGACAGCATACCCCCAAAGCTGCACATTGAAGTATTTCTGAAGATCTGCAGCTTAAAATCACATTTAGGTCTTTTACAACCTAAATGCTTGTAAAAGACCTGTACGATCATTGAGTCCAACTGTGAGAATAGCCTCCTTACCTGAGAACAGCCAGTCTGATTTAGATTTGAGTAGGAACAAACAACTTGACCCAGATCAGAACCAACAGTTCATCCAAAGTGAGCAGCAATTGAAAAAAGTGCACACATACAGATTTGGGATATTTTGATGTTCTAATTATTATAACCTTAAAATACCTCAGTGTCGTGCAGCACAGAACTGCAGTTTACCAGGAGTCAGGTGTACACTACTGTTTCTTCCAAATTAAAGCCCTTGCCCTAATTTTGTTTCCTATGCACTGTAAATTCAAGGTTGATCTTCTAAATTAAGTTATTCAAAGATAATTTTAAATTATAAATATTACAAAGAAGGTGTTCAGAAACAGTGCTACAAATTACTGTACCATACTCCCTTGGATTTACAGAATTTAGGTATTTTGATCTGCTGCTTCCAAGGATCCTGCCTGATACTGACTGCCAGAAAGTCCCTTTTCATACAGGCCCTTGTATAACCTTGCGTGTCTCTGCTCAGCTGCTTCCATAAAAACACACCCTTAACTTCTGGGTGCCTCAAAGGAACCATAAGGATGCTCCATTAACACAGGTCTAAGTATTGTCAGCTTCATAGAAATAGGATTATCTAAAATTTTCCAACTGTTGGAGAAGAACCCTTAATTCAAGACAAAGTCAGTCAAAAAGCAAGTAAAACTAATTTTTACAAATTCCACGACAGTGAAGTTTTCAAGAGTCCTAAAGATATAAAGGGGAAAAAAAAAGAAAAACAACCCCACAAGTTTTCCAAGATCAAATCCAAGAGACTCACTTTATCTTCATTATACACAGCTGACAATTTCTCTAACACTGGGTGAGGGACATTTAGCTTTGTCCATTGCATGAGATTTATGCTGCATAGATACAGGGAGAGAATTTTAACCAGGGAAGCATGGAATCTTTAGTTCCTCTTTGATGCAACACTGTGATACTTAAGTGGTCTGTTCAAGTCTGACTTCAAAGTGTGTCCATATAAACTTTTTACACTGCTCTGTGAAATGAGGCCAGGAATATCCTATCCCCAGACACAATAAAAAGTCTTCCAGTGAAGTCTCAAGTACTATATCCTTGTTGTCCAACTTAAAATTGCTGCCTTTGAGATAGCTAAGGGCATCAGTATCATGGCTCCTTAAAAACCTGTGTATATGCAAAAAGTTGTACACAGATTAAAACTCACCACTGCCATATTCCCACACTCAGTTTTACCATCTCTTCTATCATGACTGGTATTTATTTGGTCCCTATAAGTGACTGACAACATGAAAAATTATGTCACTAGGTAGCCAAGAGGTGGTAAGAATCTCCAGGAGGAAAAGGGTTCTTCTACACCCCAGCATCATGTATCATAGAAAAGATAATGCTGGGCATACCCTCTCAAAATCTGGAAAAAGTAGCTACATTACAAAGAGGACTCCTAAATGTAATTTCCTTGAAGAAACCTTATAATATCTTTCTGCCTTATATACACACTGTATAGCACACTTCGCAAGATAAGAAGCTAAGTTAGGAAAAATGCTTTTTTCTGTGTAGCAGCAAAGTCTTAAACTACTGAGTGCTGAACTTCATACTGAGAGCAGATGTAAGGTAAACTGCTTGATGAGCAGCAACTCAGCAGGTAAGAATCATTTCTGCCTATTTGCAGAAAGGAACGCAGCCACAGGATCAGAAAGGGAATATTGTCCTAAGAGCTTTAACTGATACTAGTATGTTTAACCACAGGCAGCTGAAGCAGGCAGTGGAAACTATGTCATCAAGTTAAATCCTTTCCTCCTATCACAAACAGGATAATCTGTGCTTTCTTCCCTTTCTTGTTGGGTTAAAAGACACTCTTCCAAAAAAATCTGCCCTTATGCTGTACCAAAAATAGATGAGAAGCATTCAGAACAGCAGCTTCTTCTGACTTTTAAATCCTCTTAATCTTTCTTCAGCATCAGTCACTGTACATGTCAGCACGCTGCAATTCACAAAACACACTCTCAAACTCCTGAAAAAATTGTCCAGTGACACCAGGCAAGAGGACAGGTTTCAGTAAAACTCTTTACATTCACCATCTTTATGATATTCTTGATCTGCAACAGTACGTCTAAACCCAACATAACTGAACATTTACAACAGCATTCTACTCACAGGTGTTACCTACAACATAACCCTACTGTCCTAAAAGTGGACTGTCAACTCTGATAGATTTCTTCCATGAGTAATTGTGTTTCTGGGGCCCTTTCTTCATGTAGATAAAACAGCAAGGTAGATACAGCATATACTGTGTTACTGGTGTATCTCCATTTCTTACCTCAAGTTTGCACATATATCCACAGTGGTGTGGACTTTTAAATGGCAAAATCTATCCCTAAATGCAATTTACAAACAATGCCTCCAACTGATGTAAGCAGTCAGAAATTTCTTCAAAACAGATATATTCCAGATGAAAATACAGTTTTATTGATGAACCAATGCAGACACAGTGTCAATGACTCCTCCCTCTATCACTCAAAGAATACTGGAGCATCTTTACAGACATCAAGATCTTAAAAAAAAAAAGTGCACCTCAGTAAAAATCAAAAAGCTTCGAAGACCACACTGGGGTTTTTGCCCATAAAAGGAGCTTAAATTGGGAGATAAGTTTTCTAGCCAATGCAGTCAATTTTTATAAAATGCAGATGTAACATTGCTAGGGAAAAGAGAGATGGAATTTCATGTCATGGGCTTTGACAAGTTTTAGTTAGAAGAGATTTTCTTCTTAAAGGAAAGCAAACACCTATCATGTATCTGTTATATAACAAAGAGACATCCAAAGACAATCTTATTTGGCTCTATTTTGATCAGAATAATTTAAAACCAAATACTGTTAATCTTTCAGTTACGGACTTGTTAGTAAATTGATCTTCCTTATTTGTTCAAGGATTGGCAGTTTAAAGACAGGAAAATGAAGGTTGGATGAATGAGAGCAATGCCTGAGTGATCATGACAAGAGCTGAAAGAAGGCAAGGAAGGAGAGGTGGCTGACAACATTCGAAACATCATCTTGCATCTTTTGCACAGAGTCACAGAAATATCCCTCTGCTTCAAATTAGGATTCTAAACCTGCTCTTCCAGCAACAGTGATTTTGAGGACAGATGCTGATCTAACTTAACCACTGCACTGATCTTTGGCATTGGCATATTGGCAGACTGCCACAGAATCAAGACACTGCTTTTTTTTTTTTTTTTTTTTTTTTTAAGGTTAGCTTGTCAACTTCTAAGCAAAACTTACATGGCCTTCCATGCCTTCCTGAGGACTCCAGTCTTTCCAGCTGTTTCTTCCAGCTTTTAGCCGTATCACCTCATCTGGCCACTGCAGCTCTTTCCTTTTTGACACGTTGATACCTTCCAGTACTTGACTGGGATCCATTAACTATAAGTAGGAATTGAGTTTTGACTGTTAGTTCAGCCAAAATTTAAAAGAAACAGATAAACTGTAACCTTTTACATAATTCCAGATAACTGACTTTAACCCACTGAAATTGATTTCTGACCAATTTCAAGGTTGGAAACTCAAGCTCCAGGCTCTCCAAGCCCAAACAGCACTGAATTTGGAAATGATGCTGTGGTTTCAGACACAGCTGACAATATGCCAGTTGACTGAAGCAACAGCTCTGGTTCCCTTCCCCACTTCTTTCAGTTATACTAGCTCATGGCAGGATTGGGGAGTTGGCACAACATGAGCACTGGCAGCACACAGTCTAGTAGCAGGAAAAAGTTAAGTGATGATGAGCTGTTAAAATTGGCTCATTACTTCTTACAGAGTATCTTAAGAAACATGGTCTTGGGGAATTCTTTGTTAGGCAGAAGAAGTATTTATCTACTAGCATGGTTAGTTGAGACCCACCCTGTGTTTTGAAGTAAACTGGCCTCTCCACAGGGCAAGCAGGAGAAAACTCCTGAAAAATTCTTCCTATTTAAGGACAGAGAGAACTTCATAATGTCCACTATCCAAGGGCACACGTCCACTTTATCCTCCTCACACAGAGGATTAGTAAGCAGCTTCATAAAAGGGCCCTTGCCTGCAAACAAAAGCTACTAAGCACAGACCTGAAAAATTAATTTAACTTTGCCCACTATGATGCAATTTACTAAGGATTACTCTAAACTGAGGTGGTATCAGCAATGAAATCCTGGTTATTATGACCTAATCTCTTAAATACACTTCTTGAGGTTTCCCACTAGTATAATGCCAAAGACACGTATGTGGGGCTAATAAACAGCTAAGAAAGCAAGAATACAAATTTCTGGATTTTCACAAAACAAGTAAGGCTGCCATGATTAACTTAGTCAATAGTGTACTGTTTGCTGCTCAGTAAACCCTGAAGTGGATATAATCAAAGAATAAATACAAATGAAAATGAAAGCAAGTATTTTTACACTTACTTTTGTGGAAAATCTACTTGGCTTCAAAGAAAAAAGCTTTCTACCCTGCAAACGAAGCTGTGTAGCTTTACCTACTGTAACGTGTAAAAGGTAAACTAAGTATGAACTGGAACTGAGTTCCACTGACATTCTCAGAGCTCCACTACAGCAAAACAAAAATAATGTAAACAAGGAGCATGCAGGAAAGGCTGCTTGTCCAGAAAATCTTTTCTCTACATTAATTCTCCAAACATAACTGCACAGAAACTTTATACCAGATATTCTAGAATGTGTATTTTAAAGTAGCTATTTCAATAACATACAAAGGAACAACTAATAAAAGCACATGGAAACATTGGTTAACTTGTTCTTCTAGACTATTCACCTGGATTCTGTAAATAACGTCATCCTTTTTGGCTTGCATTTGATTTGCAGGGCTTGCATTGCCACCTGACTGAGTTTCAGCTGCATTACTCCCTCCTTCTGTCCCTAGAAAGCCCACAAGGGCATGCTGTTTACAGGCTGGGATGCTTTGGCTGGAGCTGCTAGAAGAGGGCAGTCCATGCTGCAGGCTGACCCCAGTGTGGCCAGTAGGTTCCATTTGGTTCACCATAGATAGGCGGGACTGGATGGATGATGGGAGGTTACGAAGGGATATCTGACTGGTGGAAGAGCGCCGGCAAGGCACAAAGCCTGTTGTGGATGTGCGAAGAGATGAATGACGGCTGCCGTAGCAATAGGATGAATGGCTAGCTACTGAGGCACGGGCAGGGGAATGTCTGACAAGGCTGGACTGCACAGAGTGAGAGCTGTGACTGGTGCCTAAAAGTAAAAGATACAGAATCAGGAAAGTTTGATAAAGCCTCCCACACACAACAGATTGCCGACACACAAATGTTTTAGTGCACAGATATACAAAACTGATTGGCTCTAACCAACATCATCTGAAATAGACGTATTGCAGAAGATCTCTGCTGCATCTCACATAGCAGAACATTTCAATATATTCCACTCATCTTATCTCAGAATTTCATCTGTTCAATTCACAATCCCTATCAGAGAAGTACCTTGAAAAACGCTTCAGTCTTGCACTTGCTGCATTAACAATTTGTTACTTAATATTAACACTTCAGTTTACCATACTTAAGGCAATAAGGCAGGTACAGATGCCCATGTTTCAAAATACTGACTATTCTTTCTTAATATGCTTGATTACACATTCAAAGTTTGGGTCAGAAAATTTGTTAGAACAAAAGCTGTTTTAAAACAAGTTCAGAATTTAATACACTTAAAACCAGAAATTGCAGTTCACGAGCATGGGTGTAATTGCTTTTCGTAAATATTTGCAGATACCTCTCCTCAGCTGATAGATGTAATTATGTTCATTCAACTACATACATGTATGTTTTCTTTCTGAGTAAAGGCAGTGTTTGAAAGACTTTTTAAAGCTTTGAAAGCTTTAATGTTTGTCACCTCCTTAACTACAGATCACTGTGGACCCTTGGATAGATTCAGCTAGAATACTGTGCAAATAAAGAGAATTTGTTTCACTGTCTAGATATTATAAATATTCCAAAAAATTATGAGATCAACATTTGCAGACAATACAACAGAAGTGAAAAGATCCAGTCTGTAGAAACCTGTTATAAAAAGTTATTTAATCTATTTTGTCAGCACAACTATACCTCTATTTATCAGATCTGTTTGGGAACTTTGCATTGCATAAAACAGTACTGTAGTTTGAGATGAATCCAGCAGCTCTTAACACAACACAAAATCACATCACTTTCGTTTGCTTTTTCTTTTAACTTAGGCCAAAGAGCTAAAAGGCCTGTTCTGGCTATAGGATTGAACTTGTATGAAGTTGTTTCTTTGTTTTAACTTTACCCAGAGTGGAGGGATGAGTTGGTGGATGAGCTGCAGGAAAAGTTGTGGGATGAGCTGCAACAGGAGGGTGCTGTACTGCTCCAGGTCCCTGCCCTGTAGGTGCATTCCCTCCTCCTTGTGACATGCTGCTCTGTGACTCATTGATCGTTGCATTGTTACTTGTGCAAGAAGCTCCACCTCCAGCATCTGAATCTTCAATATTTCCACCACTATTGCAGCCAGCTCCACAGCCTTTCCTTAGTCTGGAAACACAATGCAATTGATACATTAAGGTAGGCCTTCTAATCATTAGGATTCTAAGAAATGCTTCATGACAAGCAAAAGGCTTCACTCAGCACAATCCACAGCACTTCCCAAAATCAGTTAAAACTTGACTTTATTTTCTCAGAATATGCTTTGCAAATATAAATGCTTCTAAGAGATTGCGATTTTCTTCATGACAGCTATTCAATAACAGTTATTTATGACAAGTCAAATGCTCATATAAAACAGCTTTTTAAAAATTATGCCACCTCTGAATTACAACAAAGTGATACAATTTTAACTCTAAAATGCTCATAGAACATCCTGGTTATTTTAGGACAGTTTAGTAAACTTAAGCCACTTAACACACTAGTCATGTATAACTGTTACAATGCAAGACCTTTGTCTACACAGACTAGCAAGGAAAGAATGCTGGATTTTTAATATATTTGGCTTCTGTTACATTCAGTAATGCACTCACAACTGTTTGAAGCTGTCTTGGGGTGACTTGATGTGTATCCCCTATTGACACACATCATTCAAGCACATACTGAACATTCAGACAGAAGGTTAGCCACCATTTTCCAGTACATATATACATAACCACACAGTTTTTTCACCACATTGTCTACACTAATTCAAAAGGACACAACAACCACAGCACATTTCCTTCTGCCTTCAATTCCTACTCTACATTTCTCTTTTCCTGAAGCATAAACACCTTGGATTCAAATAGTGTTGTGTGTCATACTTTCACCTGTTATTCTATCAAGTTGGACAAGCTGGTGGCAGCAGGAGACAAACACCACAGACTGCGGTAAATGTGGCATTTTTGGCACTCTGGGTGAAGCAGCAAGTTCTGTTCTGATGTGCTGCAGATGTCTTAAGATAAATACGACCATCAGAACAGCTACAGGACTGCTCAGACTAGGGCACCAGCTCCTGGACCTAGTAAGAACTGGGACACACATTTCTGAATGCCACACTGCTGCCACTGTTGCTTTTGGAGCCACTGTCATAGAGCACCAGAAGTGAAGTAAAAGTTCTCATGGCCTATAAAACACAGCATGAGTTTGTACTGGATTACCCAGGGGTCACATGGAGAAATTATTATATTATCATTCCAGTTACTTGTTCTGGTGCTAACCTTAAGCATTATATAACATATAAGCACTTGTGTGATTTTGAACAACAGCTAAAGCCTGCATTAACTATGTATGAGCATGCCCTAACAACATTAATACAGGTATTTTCATGCTAAATATTTGCCAAACAGGAACCCTACCAAACTGTACCATTCTGTAAAGATGGTATTATAGACTGCAAAAGCAATGGTACTGAAAAAAAACAGTACAGAAGTTGCATTGTCTCTCATTATCAGACCTAATATTAGACCTGAAGTTGCAGTTCCTACATCTAGACTTTGTCCTGTTTCCTCTGAGCTCTCATTTACATAGTTTGTGGTGTATTACTCAGCCTTGGAGATTAATCCTGCACCAAAGCAGTTGCCATATGTTACTGATGTGCCTAAAATAAAAGTCAAGACTGATTTATTTTTATGTGACTGAGTATTATAAATTATGCTGTGTTGGGCCTGTACAAGACTAGTTAATGGAATATGAGAGCATGAACACATACTAATGAGAATCCCTTTCCTCGGCTCACCTGTGCCATGTAGACACTATGAAGTTCCTGATGTTTCCTAAGCTGATGGCTCCACCAAGAATGTCCTTTAGCTGTTCATGACTATCTGAATAGGAAGTAGTCAAAGGTGAGACATAGATGGGGTATCCAATTGGCTGGTCACAAGAGGAGTTGATCATGTTCCTCAGAGCTTGTTTAGCGTTTTGGATGCTTCCTCTTTCTGGATTACGATTACGCAAGAAGACAAGCTCCTGCTGCTGTCCTGCCCACAGGCCACGCACACACTCCTTATTCACCTGCAAAAGCCAAGTAGAGAGGCTGTGTCAGAAAGTGAAGCAATGAAAGCATGTGGTGACTGCTGTGTTATACCAAAGCCTTCGTGAGCATATGCAGTATTGCACTGCACAACTGCACGCACTCGTACGCAGTTCTTTAACAGGCTGAACTTAGGCACACAGGCTGCAACAGTGAGGATAAACAAATCTAAGAATAGGATGAGAAATAACATTTTAAGTGAGACGGAACTGATTTTCTGATACAATACTTGCACTGTATGAGAAGAACCAGCCCTACTAATAACAAAACAGTCAAGATTTGAGTTGAAGCAGCAGTTCGGTATAGTGATTAAGATACACCACAACTTGCTGTCACATTGTGAAACATACTCAAAGCTTACCTTAATGACCCTGAAACTGAGATAGCGCTTATTGAGCATAATGATTTTATATTCATTGGTGCCATCATCCATCACGTGACGCAGAGCAAGAAGAGACGGAGAATTGGAAAGAACTGCACTCCGCCAAGCGGGGTCCCCTTCATGTGCTATAACTAGATTTTCTTCATGGGTTGTTATAGCTTCATAAAGGACAGAAGGATCATCATATTCATCTGGAGAAGTGAAGTGATCCTGTTTCCAATAATACATGTTCAATAAGGTATGATTAACATTTCAGATGTAACCACACAAAAATAGAACATTTCACACCTCAAACTTTTGAAATGACCAGTGCATGATACAAAGTTAGCCATCAAAAGTATCAAATACCTACTTGAAGAACACTGTTAAAGATAACTTATTTTACAATAGATTGGTTCTGTTTGCTTGTGTTTGCTTCTTTTTTAACTTAAAACCAAAATAATTGGAAGGACCTGCCTATCACTGATTCAAGTAAATTTCTAGGTGAATTTTACACTAGATTTATATCTGTTTATACTGTTGGCAGAAGCCTTTTAGTTTTAGCTTCTCTTCTTATTCACGAGCCTCCAACTGTAAAACACACTTAAGTAAAGCTCTGATTATTCACTGAGACTGTACTATATATGAAAACAGCAGTAAGAAGAAAAACAATATTTACTATTAAAAAGTTCACATTAATACCTGATGACAAACTTTTTCAGCATCAGATACTATCAAGACAACTTACATTACTGCCAGTCAAATAAACACAAAACCTGCAAGTTCAATTCAGTATTGGATAACATTACTTCCTGGTTAAAAAAGAATTGTGGTTAATAGCTAAATTTTCACACTGACTGAAGCCTGGGTACGTTCATGCTCTACAAGTGAATAAAATAATCTTTCATAGATTAATATAATAATGTTCAGAACTTCTATCTTTTCATTGCTGGAGTGATCTGTATTTTTCTCACTTTTCATTCTCTGACTTCAATCAAACCCATTCTGCACAGTAACTCTCTGAGAACACTTAGAGAGTTGTTGAAGTGGTACTTCCGCTGGTTTCAACAATGATTTTGTAATTATTCTGCTTTGCTGTATGTACTCCCAACACACACACTGCTAAATTCAGAGTTTGTGTTACGTGAATGAGTTAATTCAATCACTGCTAGTTTTGGGGGACTCCAGACTCTGCAATGAAGGCAAAAAAATAAACTAATAATTTTTAAACTGCAACTAATACTTGTTTATTTATTATGATTTTCAAGCAATCTATTCTTCTTGCATACCAACACTTCTCCCCCCCTTACACAGTGCTTATCACTGTTAAAGTGATAAGTACATGTTTTCTTGTACTTGCTGAATACATACATGGGCTGGACAGAATTTGAGATTGTTCATCTTCACCTGCACTTCACTACAAAGAAACTCTAATTTCAGCTTATTCTCATTCTCACCTGAAACCTGTGATTACAACACTTCAGAATAAAAAGAACAAGAAAAACAACTCCCACTGGAGGAGAGGACTGTGCAGCTTTGAATGCATAACCTTAAAGCCTATTACATATGTGTGGGGAGGGAAGAGAGGGAAAATATGAGAGAAGCTGCTCATAAGGGAAGTCTCCAGATAGGTATGAAACAATGCTTGACATGTTCTCTGATTTACAGTTAATGTAATTTTCAAGCTCTGAGCATAAACATTCCCTTTTCTGCGGTATCACCTTCCACAAAAGCTACAATAAATCAAAGGACAAGACCATAATGCTCCCTTGTTTTCAGTTGTCAATTTCTATCACAGTCCTTTTATTCTCATCCTCTTTTTCCTCTCTCCCAGACACTTAGTTTTAAAAGAAAAAATGCACAGAAATAAAAGACTGGACATATCTTTCTGTGTAATCTCTCACCTGATGTAGCTTCAGTGACATCCGTATTCCAGGAACCACTACTTTCCTCAGCAATTCCATGTCAGCAAAGATCCATTCATCTCTAATTGAAGATATACGGAAGTCACCCTTAAACAGGGCATGAAGGCCATACAAGAAGGATTCCAGGTTACTGTTGAAGGGGAAAAAATCATGAAAACAGCTCAAGTATTAACAGAAGTACAAACAGATCCATAGTTATTATCACTGAAAAGGACAGAAAATGCTGAGCTGCACAGAAAGGCACACAATTCTTCTCTACCAAGGTAAGCTACAGGATAAGACAGGGAAAAGATGTGTGTGTAAAAAAATCTAGTACATTAGATGTCTACCTACACTGAACAGGTAATGAACAAACTATATATGCAACAGACTATTTACATGGACTAAAGTAAACAGAAACACCATGAGGAGTGCCTGATTTCATTCTGAAGATTTTTAAAGGGAAAACTTTTCAGGGTATGTAACACAACGGACCAGTTAAAGAGGGTATGCAACTTCAATTGCCCATGCTTTAGAACAAAATAAAAATCTTGTCAACTTTTCATGCTTAAAAGGCATTGTTTTCAATTACTAAGCTAATTTAAGAGTGAAAAATCAAATATGCTCTAATAAATCTTGCAACTCCATATCTGCACAACCTTCAAGAGGCAACTGGCTGGTACTTAGAAGAATTAATTAACAGTTGCACTGAACATGAAGTAGAACAGTTTTTATAGTCAGCACCCAGCTAACCAATAGCTTCCACATCCAATTATGCTTCTTTTTAAGCCACCACCTTGTGATTTCCTGAACCTTATAGCTGTATTTTACATTTGCTTTCTAGAGTTGAGGCTGTCAGTCTTCAAGAAAGTTGCCATATGACAAGAGAATTGAGCTGAAGATTTGTACGAACCACAACTGCTTGCCACAGAGCCAGCTAAACTGTGACATTTATCACAACAATCTCATCTAACATCCACCAAGGCATATCAGTTTTTCATTTTAAGAAACTTTTCTCTTCTTCCCCTTACTTCCTATAGGACATCTACTTGATGCAGGAAATGGAGCTTACTTTTAGAACTCTATCAGTTCCTGGTTTTTTTTTCCATTGGTTATAACGGGTCTTTACCCATACCAGAATTCCCATCTTGAATTAGTTCAATAAAACAATATGCTGAAATTCAAGTTCTCCCTCATTTGTTTTTCTTTAGTTACACAGTTACACAGCAAACCTGCCCAGTTTAAGGAAAGATGACATTAATTATCTATTTCTTCTATGAAAAGGTAGTCATCTAAAACTTAATCTAAGAACTCAGATTTTGAGGACAGGAAGCTTACAGCAACGTTTTATTACCTAGACATATGATGTGAAGCTGTTCCCAATGCTCTCCGCCCCAGAACACACAGTCCATAGCACAATGTCACTAGGGGTGAGTCTTTACTTGAATCCAGTGGCTTGTAATAACAAAAGAAAAAATAATAAATTAGGTGAATGGAATAAAGAAATGGCCACTGAAAAAGATGATTCTGACAGCAGGAGTAAAAAGACCCAAACGTAGCAGTTTTCAAGCATGTGTATGTACCTACCACAGCAGTTACTCTTAAAAAAATCAATTCTGTTTCAAAGTCTGAGTAAGAGTTTTACAAGTACCTAAGAATATTTGTAAAGGCAATCACACAGATTAACTGAAACAAGACAAACTGTTAGCTAAACAGATGTATGCTACATTCCCCATGGGTATGTGTATCTTGTAGGCAAACTGCTGATTAGCAAAACCATGGGGTTTAGACAAAAATATTTTCAGTGAATATAGTGGATTACCACTGGTTAGAAGTATTTAAGCCTGATTTACCTGAGAACTTCCCTGGACTACAGCTTTAGTCAAGGGGTTAGTTAGCGGAGACCTGCCCTCAGTTCAAAGCCAGTAGTATAGCCAGGGTATATAATACCCTAGCGAACGGCATCACTCAATTAAATGATTAAATCTGATTTTCAGTACACATACAAAATATTTCATGTTCATTTTTTGGAGGGAAATCATTTTCTTTGGCTGTTGTTTGACCACAGGACTTTAAGTCTCACCCCTGTTAAAACTGGCTTCTAACTGATCCTTTACCTCCAAAGCCAAACTGAACTTTTAAAGTCTTGGATCCTTCATTAAACATGCAAATTCCAATTATATTCCTGTCCCTTTAATCTCAGTCAAATTCCGCTTATTCTCAAAGGCAACACTAATCTGACTACACCACAGAGTTATTTTGTAAACAGTAAGAAGTCAGGGCATTCCTCTACAAACATACTAACACTCCTATTTAAAAGGTGGAAGGATTGCAGAAAGAAGAAAAGGCTGAATATGGGACGATTGTTTCCATAAGCCAACAATTCCAGTGGTCCAAAGGAATGGTATAGTGTGTTCACTGAGAAAGGAGTAAGTCTTACAAGCTCGCAACATGTATCTTGGGTTTTAGGGACTTTGGTTTTGGTGCTTTTTTGTTTAAGTTAGGGTTGATTTGTGAACACTAAGCACAAAACATCAATTCTGCAGACATACCCTTTTGCATGTAGATAAATACCTAAGATTCAACTGGTTGATTTGAGCTGGCAAATAAAATTCATTAATGAACTGGTTAAACCATACACTACTTACAGAATTTATTAAATTCAGATCTCAAAAGTGGAAGATCAAAACCACTTCAATCAAAATACTTTAATTATACATACCTATTTTAAAAATCAGCATTAAACCCATCTGTAAGTCAAACCAACAGGAAAAAAGTAACACCATCTGAGAGTAGTGAATGGCTTTCCTCACATACTTACCTTTTCTCTTCGAGAGCAGCAATATTCTATCCAGTTCAAATATATCATACAGAAGCTCTCTCTTGAGATCCCTGCCAGCCGGTGGTCATAATCCTCATCAATATTGGGGTTAAATGTTGGGTCTACATCCACATAATTGCGGTCTGTGCACAGCCGCAGTCCTTCCTGCATTGTCTCGTTAGCTAACCATTCCTCTAGCTTGGGAGATGTTGTGACATAGTAGATGATTCCCTGAAACAGTAGCAGTTAAAAATATGAGTCAGTATTGCAATTAAAAAAAAACCCAGTCAGCAATCTCAATTGTTTTCAACTTATTTGCATTCTTTTCCTGACAATGAACCAAAGTGATACACAGTAGCATTTCTATAGCTCACAGGTGCAACAGATTTGCACAGAAAACACAACACAGGTGGTGCATAGGAGTATTTTTCAAAGACTGTCAGGATTTCTGAAGCCTACACTGAAGGAGTAAGGAAAGGAAAAAAGGATGGGGATAGGATCCTCACTGTAATTTTTGCACAAAACAAATACATAGAAATTTTTATCTAGTTAACATGGACATTTAGACACTGAATTTCTAAAGAATTCTGAATTAAAAAAAGCTAAAATACCAAACAGTTTAAGACCCCTGTGCTAGGGAAGACAACTTGTGTGCATGTGTGAATAAGTATCTTGGAAACATTTTAACCTGAAAATTTTCAGCTCTCAGAAAGAGAGTAGTTTATGAAAGATCTCAATTAGTACACTGATCATCTGAAAGGATCTGAGGCCTAGACTTCTTAAAACTGGAGAAGAGGGCTTGTTTCTTTTTTAAGAACCAAAGATGGGTTTGGACAGCTTATGAAGACCAAAGCAGCTCAGCTTTTTCTACAGAAAAACTAAGCAACTTCTCATTTACAACAGAGCTATTGTATCGGGGTAACAGTTTTAAAGGTTCTATTCCAGCTTCAGCTGGGAGGTGTCCTCTCTCTGATCTAGACTACAGGGTCATTGTCCTGCTCATGCACCAGGATACCGAGTCACCATCAGTACAACAAACTCTGTCCTCCTTTGAAGAAGGTGTTCATACATCTGTAATTATCAACACACCTTATGATCCTCACATGACAGACATTATGAGCTCAAGACATTAAGCATTTCCCAGGTGTAACCCAGCCTGCCTCCCTCCACGGGCTGCACTGATCCGAACCATACCTTCACATAGTAAGTGGTGAGAATTTTCCGGAGATCAAAGACTTGAAGCATGGAAGCTGCACTGTTGTCAGTGATGCTGTAACCCTCCAGAACATACTTTGTTACAAGCACTTCCCAAGCCAGCCAACGCTGCCCAAAGGCAGCATTAAAGGAAAGCATGTGAGGAAGGTGGCCTGGTTCACAGCAACAAAAACCTTCGTCTTCCTCTACACCTTCAGTGATGGCCTCTACTTCTCGTTGCTGACAGTAAGTTCCTTAGGAGAAAACAGAGGAAAGAAGAAAGAGTTGAATGCTTTATGAGATTGTTTTAATGTGAACTTGTGTTTAGAAGACTTTAAAATTCAACTTATTTCCAATTAAATTCTTTTAACACTAAGTGAACTATCTGCCAACAAACAAAAGATTTAGATAGCTTAATTTATCACTCTAGGATCTGATTTTAGTTAGGTTTCTCTAACAAGTAATCATGTTGCACTAAAATGGAAAGAGGGACTTAGCATCAAGTGACAGGAGCATCAAGAGGCCCTACAGGCCATTTTCAAAGCAATTTATTAACAGGAAAGAACTGAAAAAACATCAGTTTCCAAAGCAGAAGCCTACTTTTTAGTGCACACAGTTAAGGAAGTCTAGGACACTCACCTCTGAATTCAAGCCCCCTCAGCTGGAAGGTGACCAAGCCGTTTCCTATCTCTATAAGGTGTACTAGTGCATTGAGGTAGTCAGAGGCTAGAATGAAGCAGTCCCCAGTACTGTAGTTTCCCCAGCGACCCAACAACAAATCTCCACATAAGCTGTGCTGAAGGGAACGGGTTAAATGTTCATAGAAGATAGAATTCAGGTTGTTATCATCTGAACCTGCAGGAAGAGGGGATTTAGGTTATGTGAAACTGCAGAAAAACATCAAGCTTGAATGTCAATTATTACTTCACATTGAATCCCACGTTTTTGTTAACGGCAATGCTGTTCCAAGGTCATACTCTACCCCCACTTCCCCTTTTTTTAAGGAATAACTACTCCAAATGAATGCCGAGTCACATTTGTATTTCAAACCAAATTTTCTCTTAGCCACCCCTCCATTTTCCAAATTATTCCTTCAGTTCCACTCACGCATCTCCCATCAACCTATTCAAGATAACGAAGTGTAAAACCAAAGGAGCACAGACATATCTCAGTAATGTCTATTGTACTGGTCTCATCACCATGGTATTGAGAGATCCTCAAATAATACTTGGCACTTTTTCAATTACTCAAGAATAAAAAGCAAAAAAGTTTAATGCATGCTACAATTATAAATAAAAAGGTAAAAGCAGGAACACAAGCCCTAAGAGTGAAATCAAAATTTATGGGAGAGCCTAAAGAATAAAGCAAGTGAGATGATGGGAGAAAAAATAACAGACAGAGCAACAGAGAGGTTGGGCACAGTTGGACAAGATCAGAGGGCAAACTGATCATGAGTCCTATAAAAATCCAATAAAAGCCATTTACATTTGGAAAAAAAGCCACTACAAGAAAACTCACCCCTCAAAAAAAACCCCAAAAAACCCCACCAACCCACTTCTCAAACAACCCCATCTCCCCTGCAAAAAAACCAACCCCCAAAAAAACCTCCAAACCAACTACCAAAATCCAGCTAGGAGAGTTACCTGGATTCCGATCAAGCTGTGAAGCCAGTCTAGTATTTGAATGATCCACACGTTTTGTGCTGAAAGAATAAAATAAAGCATGCTTAACACAAAATATATTACTGTAAGAATGTCTATGGAAAGAAACTTCTAATACAATGTTAAATATTCCCACTGAAATAGTTTCAAAAAGTTATTTTAAAATAACTTCAGATGCATATTTGCTGCTCTTCTCATATGTAGAAGTATTTTCTGCCTGCGATAGCATTATAATGCCTAATAAAGTTTGTCCACAGTAAATGGCCATAATCTTGCACGTTAGGTAAAAGTGCATATATTTTCTTAGATATCATAAAGGTTTAGATATGAGAAAAACTTAATTAAATTAGCACAGCTAACATTTCAGTAGACTTTAGTGAAATACTAATTTTTAGACAGTTCTTTCATTGTCTGAAATTACAACCACAACACTTTAATCTAAGATTTGAAACATCGCATTTAAACTGTAATAATGTTAGAAGGGAAATAATAAATACCAGAAATATCCATTCAACTTCCTCTATGCTGTTTATACAATACTTGATTGGTCTAATACTCTATCAGCAATAGGGAACTTAAGAGAAAACAAAAGGAAGCACAATCTGACCTGAAGATTCTTTTACTACTGATCCCACCTCGAACAAAAAAAATACTTACTTTAAAAGATCTTTATATTAAGTTTAACCAGTTTTGCTGTGAGCAGAGAAATAATGAACAGAGGTAAAATACACCTATGAGCTGTTCCTCTAAACCTTTTTATACGTAAACTCACTTTTTGATTAAAATTGCACTTCACAGCACCATAAATTCTATGTTTAAAATCACCAGGACGGCATATCTCTAAGTAGAAATTACTTAAGCAGCTGAAGCAAATGTTCCTAGTGTAAAAAACAGCTGCTACAGTATTTCAGAAACAGGTTTAGAGAAAACTTTCAATGCTATACACTGGTTTTCTTTGAGGGGGGAAAAAAATAGCAGAAATTAGCAAGTTTAAAAAAAAAAAAACAAACAAAACCCCTACACCAACACTTTAGACATATTTACACTATTAAAAACGAAGTTTTTTAAACTTTATTTCACCTACTTGTAGTCTCTTTCCCAGAATTTGACAGGCCTGGCATATGAAGTGATGAATATTGCACTTCCCAGAAAAGGATTCAGTGGAGTAGAGAAGAAAGCTGACACAGCTGCTTGGACAAACAACATGGCAGAATCTGTAGGATAAGAGAATTAAGGAAAGCAAAGCAACAACTACTTTTTTTTAGCTTCTGTGATAGTGTTCAATACAGACAGCAACACCAATGAAGAGCAAAACGAGTTCCCTATGAATTTCTATGCAGTGAAGTATGTTTGTAGTATTTCCAGCAATAAGGGGATTATTTTTGTTTTTAAAAACAGAAATAGATGAAAACCCAGCACTAGACATGACAGTCATTCCCAAAAATTCCATTGAGAATACTAACTCAGCACTCCATTCAGACCAGCCTACAGAAGTCCAAAATGCAAAACTCAAGTACTAAAACCATAATTAGTGACTCCTGTAAAAGGGAATGGCTATCCAAAGAAGAGCTGTGTGACTTTCAGAAATAATTCTGGTCCATGTTTCTTTTATGTCATAAGTCTATTCCTACTGTTACTGTAGAATTCATAGCATTGTAACAAGGCAGAAAGCGTGAACAGTTTCTTTGTAAATACTCACTAGACAAACCTGTTCCTTCAGTAGTCTTACCCCATAATGCAGAATCCATTATAACACAATACTCAGAAGTTATAAATACACAACTTCAGGAGAAAGTTTGCATTTTCAAAGGATACGTGGCACAGCAAAGGGCTGGGCAAAAGCATGGAAGGCAGACCCCCATGTGATCTGCCAGGGAGCAATGTAGGTATATACAAATCTCAATTTATAAAAGAGTTCCCAAAGCTAAAGAAGAAAAAAAAAAAAAAGAGAAAAACAATTCAGTGTTTTTAGGTAAGAACCAACATGTTTTGCATCCTGAGGAATTTACTGGTCATCCTAGAGTTCTTACTGGTCTACCAGAAGCTTTGAGACTTACAAAAGGGATGTAATTATAAAAGCAAGTAACATAACATGCACTTAATTGTTCTACGTACAAACTCAGGAGATGTTTAGAAAGTTACATAAGGTTTATCAAGCCAACATAAATGCTTTGGGAAAGAGAAACCTTAGTTGCCTTACAGCATATCTGTTACAGTACAAAAGACTGAGAATCTGCAAGATTACCTATCAGATAGGACTATCCATTTGTTTTCCCCTTTGGATGAACTGAAACACCTAAAAATAGAGTTAAAAGTTACCTTGCTGAAGAGTATGGACATGAAGAAGAGATCTAGCAGCATGGTCTCAGTAAAACTTTTGTAATCAAAAGTAAAGAAGAGCACTGTGAAAATAACAGTGACATACTGGCACGTTGGGCTACTGAATGATGAACGCAGTAACTTCAAGCCAGCTATTGTGATCATTAAAGCACCCAACCTGTGTAAGGAAGTCACACAAAACAGTTATTAACTGTTATCTGAACGGGGTTTAAAGAACACAAGTTGTTGCTGTCATGCAAGACCAATCTCTTCAAACTTTGATTTGGGTTTGCTTTTGAAATTGGGGGGCGGGGAAGGTGGAGGGGTGTTACTTGTTTGTTGGTTTTTTTAAAGACAACTTCAGATTTTTTCTTTAAAAGGTTACTAAGTCTTTTCATCAGTATCCTCAAGCTAATCAATGTTCAAGAATTAGCATTATTTCTAAGTGTGCCACTAAAAAAAAAATTAAGAGATGAAATATCCTTGAACTCTGAAGAGAAACTTGGTCTTTAATTTAGGTTATGAATACTGAAATGCAAAAAGGCAAGATTAATCATCAAGAGGATGAGAATGAACACTGGATTATCACTTCCTACATGACTACATTGCTCTAATTTCTATTGAGGGAACTGCAATTTTTTCAGACATAGCAACTGACAAATCAAATGGTTATTGAGAAATTAAAGTAACACAATGGCAATATTCCTCCCAAAGGTCTCATAGTGACAGTGACAACAAACCCAAAGCAAGGATTTACCACATGCAGGGATTAAAATTAAGAAAGCCAAAAAAGCTACCCCCACACCCCCCAAAAATTAATCTAACAACCTGCCCTTCCAATATATTTTCCATTTTGTTTCAATATTTATACTCTCTTGTTCTAAATGAATAGAACTTTAAATCCAAAAGAGACACCTTGCTACTGTTTCTTGGAGATAAAAAATGTAGGGCCTATTATTGAGCTATCACTTGCTGAGACAGTCAGATACACTGCTCAAGGGATTATAACTAAGACTCAATTTAAGAAGCAGTGTGCAATTCCATCTGGATATGGATTATACTTAGGGGCTAGGAAGTCTGAGGAATTCCTTGATGAGAGAAGAAAGCTACAGAGGGGCTGCAAGCTGGCACACCAACTCAGGGAACAAGTCTGAAATTTACACCTGAACCAGAACATATCAACACTATCTTGAACTTGCCATCTGGATAATCATATTATAGACTGACTGAAGCTTAACAAGCAAACTTATCCCACTACTAGGTAATTCCACAACATGCAATCAAGACAGTATATACTAGGAGTTGAATGATTTATCTTCATGGGAGTTTCTAGTTTAACAGTGTAATACTCCAATCAGTTTAAGTCAGCTTTATCAGGGCTTTTAAAAAAAGAAAAGCTTTATTTATTCCTTGCCTTACTCTTAAGACAGCACCATTAAGGTATTCTGTCTTCCCATAGAAGTCCCTATTTAATTTTCCACCACAGCAGACATACTCAAGATCACTTGATAGCCTTTTATACTTACTCAGTATCCAGTTTCTTTGGACTAGCAATATTCTTAGCGCTGCTACTAAGCTCATTGAGGACTATCAGTGGATAGATAACATTCTTCTCTACAAAAAGGAGCCAAATGTGAAGTTTCTCAAACCACATAACATGCGCAGCATCTGTCAAGATACATTAAAAAAGAAATCAGATGGCACTGTCAAATCAAAAAATTTCTGCTTACAAAATAAAGATTCTTGATCCGAGTAACTTGGATTAACTGTCTTCTCACAATGGACTTTTGTAGTTTTATTTAACCAAAATAAAGAGAAGCTCCTGTCAGCAGCCCCAGTAGAGTTTTTGCACTGTTCACACAACAACAGAACAGTTTGCAAGCTACATGCTTACTCTACACAGAAGGAAACAAACTGGGTTCCACCTCTTCAATAATTTCAACATTGCCATAGACAAAATGCATCATTTAAACAGCTTCATCTCATGCAAAAGGATGTTTTCCAACCATAGTCAGTCTGAAAGACTCCTGTTTTCCAACTCTTCGATACAGAAGAGCCTATGTAACCTGCCAACACAAGTGTCTATCACTTGAGCAACTTCTTTTAAACTTCTATAAGAATTTTAAGATATGTTTCAAATTAATGCAAATTAAGATAAGAAAATTTATTCTACAATATAGGCTAGAAGAGCTTATATCAAAACTTACGGTAAACATTGATGCCTTCATAAAGGGTTAAGGCACACTTGAAAGAGGCTAGAAAAGGTGCTGTGAGTGACTACACATGTCTACATGAACCCCAGCAAGAACTCACATTCCTTTTCAAGAGAAGCCATAAAGACTATTAGTCATTGACATGGCATGAATTCTCTTTAAGTTACAGGGACCAAATCAGAAGATGTTACAAACTGTTATTTAACATTACTGGTTATGGCTTCCATCTTTCCCGAAAATACTAATACATACAAAAATACTGAAGGCCAGGTATCAGCAAAAGGACACCAACTACAGCGTCTCTAGTTTTAGAGATTAAAAAGTTAAGGCATACAGTTGCACTTTTCACTTCTTCCAGATAAAGTCTGACATCATCCTACAATTGCTGTTCATGTTTATCCATCTTTACACGCAATCGCTGGGGAAAAAATCCCACAAGTTAGACATCAATGAAAAGACCACACTGAATGGTTGCTACAAAGGTATGAAGTTTGTGAATCAATTCTGACAATTCTCTGTTCCTGAAAGCAGCAGAATGCTTTCTTGTCTTGACAACTACTTGAAAAGAAAAACCAATTTCAGTTGTTTCCAAGGCCTTTCAGACACAAATTTCATGAATCTGCTGTTAAAACCAAAAACATTCCAACAGTGAAGTCCCCACAATCTACCACAACATTTATCCATTCTGGAAAACTGATGAGCAGTATAACTTCATCTTTTCTGCATCTCTGGGGAAAGATTTCATAGGCTTTAGCACAAGCTGCAAGCACATGTCTATGCAGATCAACTTGTAAGACTGGTCCCTTGGTGTCTTTATCCATTAGTTGGCCACTTGCACTATTGCTGTTGTTAAACATGTCAACAAAACTATTAAAAACCAAATCTGTGCCAGGATGAAGTCTCCACCAGCATTTCCATACCTAATCCTCTAAAACATTTGAAAACTTGCTATGTTGAGGAAATACATAGTGAAACACACTCGATTGTTATGAAAAATTCTTGAAGCAATCATTAGCACAAATTTTGACACTTATGGTTTTGAAGATTATGTTTTAATGGAGCTGCTCTGAGACAATGTTAACACTTGTATTATCATCATCAGTTAAACGATACATAAAACATCATGGAATCAAAGCATGAGGAACTGAGAAACGAATTCATTTATAGATTAGATATAATTAAACTCTCCAGTGGTGAGAATAATAAAGATATTAATTATATGAATAGGCAACAAGTTGGTCAGCAACTACAGCAAGTTCAAGAAAGTTACAAACAATACTTACTCCGGACTTCAAACTGATGGTATTCCTTGGTTTTCAGCAGCGGGTGAGAAAAGCAGTGCCAAGGAAGCTGCTTTCGGAGTTGAGGCAGAACATAATGGGTCACAAAGCCTACCGTACCCACCAATGCATAGAGAACATAACTTAAAATAGGCTAAAAAGAAGAATTGAAGAAATTAAGGTTTGTGTTTTATAAACAAAATAAAATATTACTTCGCTAGTGTATTTTTCAGCATCCAGGCAGGTGCTCCTGTAATAATAATAATTATAATGGGAATGTATTTCTTCATGAGAAACTGTACTACCAATTTTAAGATAAAACAAGAAACCCTGTGAGAAAAAAACCCCCTTCATATCTAACAAATTTTCACTAAGCTGAAATGCACTTTCAAGTAAAAATAGTACACCAATCTTCTTGCACAGTTCATTGCTTCTGACCCATATGCACTTCATTTTATAAAGGTATTATTCTCTAAAGGCTGAACCCAATTTACATTTCCATCGGCTGGATAAAAGGCGGTATAAGAACAAGCAAAAACAAATCATTAACTTCACATTCTCTTGAGAAGGTAAGAAGCCTCCCACAAGACCAATCCCTTCCACAGAAATCACAAAATACTGCAAAATTAACACGGGATTATGGCTGGTTTCACAATAATGCTTTCTACTCTTTAAAATTTTCTCTAAATTTCTAGATAAGTCATTGCAAAACTGGGATTGCATTATCTTGTCATAAGCTCTTCGTGAACTCCGTGAAGCCCAAGGCTATTGAACTACATAACTGGTGAAGAGCATACAGCCAAGTCTCTCAAAAATGGGGGAAAGCAACATTCAGGTGGAGAGCTGAAATCCAACCATACAACAGAAGGGATATTTTCCTCAGCAAACACAAGTACACATGCTTAAGTAACACACTTCACCTGAAAATACGAAGTTACCTAAATGCATATGCTTTTTAAAATTAGTTTCTTACTTTAACTTTAGTTAGCAGCAGGAAGGTAAAATCCTTCTAAAATACATGCAAGAAATTTTCATTTGCCTTACATAAGGCTGTTCATAAGGTAGTCAATGGTTCCATAACAAGAATACCGAAATAAGAAACTCAGTAACTGCAGCTCTCGAGGGAAATGCTTTACTTAAACTCAAGCACAGGATCTAGTCCCATGCCATTATCATCAAGAGCCACATACAGACATTCAAAGTATCCAAAGCAGTAATACTAGCTAGACTGACAAGTAAAAAACTTGAAACTCAGATGATCTTTGAAGTCCTGTAAATAATCATTCCAGTAAAGGGGTACTCCCTGATTCTACAGTCTACAAACAGCCATGCCAGCATGGAACTGCTAAGTCAAGGTTCAGCCCCTCAAACTTTATGCACTAATCCTTTTAAACATTTTTTTAAAGTTTCATTTTTCCTTATTCCAAAATGAGCTTGACACTATTTGAGATAGATAAACAAAAGTGTGTTTTATGTCAGAGGCTAAAATAAAAGTCTAGAATATAAGAAGAAACTAGAAAAGAACTAAGGAAGATGACTTTTTGAGTACATAAAAGTGAAGACCTTCAGTCATGTACTTGTCACCGTATACGTTTAAACACTAAAACTAAGCAGAAGACTTGGTGAACTACCAGAATAAGCTTTATATCACATGAGGGTAATCGCATACAGAAGGCCAACTGAAGTAACATCTTACCTGTAAAACTGTAAATACTGTACTGACATGAATTGCAAAATAGAGGACACCAATGACTATACACACAATCAGGTCAGACTGCAATCGTTCACTCTGCAAAGTCAAAATAAAATTATTTTAGAAAATATCAGCTTTGGTTGACCTCTTAGAATCATTAAAGTTGGCAAATATCTCCAAGCTAAGAAAGTACTGAAAGACTGGACTCCAATACACAAATGCAGTAACACTGATTAAAGATTTTCAAATTATGCCAGTGTTAGCTACTTCCACTGAAGTCATTAGAAATTTCACAAGACAAATCTTACAGCTAAGAGCATCAGTCCAACTAAGTGAAAGGGAAAGACGCATATCTATAATGGGGCAGGACAAATCAATACACAATATAGTATCTAATCCTGGACTGTGAGGGGTCGTAAGGATCCCCTTAAAGCGCTGATGAAAGCACTGAAAGGGACAACCAAATTTCCCTTTATGATCTAATAATTGCTTAAACTACAGGGCAAATAAGAGCTCTGGAAGAGTGCCGCCTAAGCAGAACTATCAACCAGGTGAAACAACCAGGCTCTTTAACCCTTTTCTGCCTCCTCTGTAGAAGGGTAAAGGATAGCTTTGGAACGACCCCGAGGAATGAGTCTGAATTTTCCATTACTCCTAAAAAATGGTAACAAGCCGTTGATAACAGGCAAAAAACCCCCCCAAACTAGTCATGCCAGAGTCAGCCACAAGGGGGCAATGCGTACTTAGGCCATTGCAACTCAAGGCGCAAGTTTAGTAGACTAGTTCCCAACTCTGTAAAAATACCATCAATATTTACAGCCTAGAAAATCATTTAAGGATTATCTACTCCATCAGTCAAATAATTACACACAGCAATTATTGCTGCAAAGCCTTCACTTCTTGGGCTATAACTTACTTTTTAAAAATCAGTTGTCCTGATTTTAAAAACCACTGTAAGAAAGGCTATTAAAATCCTCAGCTCCTCTGCCCCCTTGGAGACTAACACCACCGTATGACAGCTAAAGAGTAGCTTGCAGCTCCTACGGTCAACTCTCTCCTGTTCAATGTTAAAAGAATTGCAGTTTCTCTACTCTAAATATTTATATAATAATAATAATAATAATAATAAAAAATATTTATTTCCACATCAAGCACCTCATCATGCTTGTAATTGCTGTGTTATGAAAAACCCAGCTACACAGTTCAGCCTATAGCTGAGCCCTACACAAAGCTAAATAAATATTCAACCTTCTTTTGTACAACTTAAACATACTAAGCTTCTTAACTCATTTTTTGCTACACTGTGCGAAAAAGAATAATGTTTAAATATTACTACTTCCATAAATATTTGTACTAAAACTTCAAAGTAGTGTTTAAGTAAATGGAACAGGTTACATCTGCCTCCAAAGAACGCAAGCAACAAAACAACTCAAACCACCCCAAACAAGCCACAAAAAGCCCCAAAACACTTTCCACCACTTATTTTCCACTTCTGGAACAGCAAGCACAAAGCTCTTCATCACAATTATTAGAAATACTGAGTTTATATAGTTTTGCCACCATTAAGTCTTTCCCACGAACTTCTGCACAAAAGCAAGTATCATTATTATTCATGAGCTAAAAGATGATCCTCAGTGATACTTCACTGAATCCACACTAGGGAATTCCAATTCTCTTTGCTTTAAAATAACTTAAAATTGCAATACGAGCATTATACTCCTAGTGTAGCACATGAGTTCGCCTGCAGATTTAAAGGAAATGCTGTGATATCCATTCTGACTAGAACCATGCTAAGTGACAAGAGTGAGCTAAGCAAGATCTAGACAGATGCTATACAAACCAACACAAAGCAAATTCTTAAATTGAATTTAAAAATTATAATAATTAAAAAGCCTACTTACCACAGAATTTCTAAGCTTCTCAGGTAAAGGATCTTTTACTTCAGACAGAGGATCCTCAGGGTTTTTGTCTTCAGAATTAGGAAAAAATTTTGATTGCACTAAAGAGCTTAAGAGAAAGACAAAAAAACCCCACTGAAAAGCATGTATTGTTCTACATGGTTTTATAACAGTCAGAAGCTCTATTACATATTAATCACAAAAAATTAATTTTGCCACATCAATGATTTCACATAGCTGAGCAAGTTTACAGCTATCTCAACTTTATAAAAGAATTAGTTCTCTGTTGTACAGAATGGCCACTATTAAAGAACAGCAACCAAATGTTCAGAACTGCAGTTTCTCTAGTAGCAACAGAAGGAATTGAAAAAAACTGAATTTTAGGTGAAATTTAGCAATCATGAAACAAAACTTGAACTCACAAGTAACTGAACAGAAATATGCAAAATTTAGAAGTAGTCTACTTGTCAACACCAGTTAAAGACCCATGAATTCTTTGATTTAATTCAAACTTCAGCAACAACAAAAGAAACCTATTCTACCCTGATTAATTAATGAATTAGCCATGCTGACCAAACTTCTAAATTCTTAGCAGGCCTTGCTGATACTAAAGCCCCAAAACCTTACACTGAAGCTTTTAGAAGCCCATGTGCAGTGTTACTAGCCACAACCAGTTGTCTTACAACTCCTCAGTGGGATTTTTCTTACAGTACCCTACACAGGGCAGAAATACTATTTCACTTTATGGACAGGAAGATCACTACAGAACAAGCCCTAGATCTTCCAAGGAAATTACATATTGCAATGTATTACAATGCTTAACTGTGCCACATCTGGCTAAAGAGGTGAAACTGCCGGTCAAACATGAACATAGAGGTTTTAGTTTTCGGAAAGAACAGAAGAACAAATATCTAGGGAAAAGGACCTCATATCAACTGAACTAAGAGTAATTGGACAAGGTTTAGTGGTCAACCCAAAGATAAGAAATTTCCTCCAGTGTAAACACTTATGAATCATTAATTTTCTTGTTAACCGAGATCAGTCCCTCACTTTCTACCCCAGGCCACTATTTATCAAATCCATCCAACATTACAGCTACATTTAAATCCAAGCACAAGCTCTGCCTAACCTAGGTACATGGCTGAGCTTTTATTGGCTGTTCTGGGGGAGGTGTTTCTCCTACTGGAACTATTATGTTTTACATGTATCATTATTAAATGAATCAAACGCCCTCAGCGTCAGATCACTACTCCAACTCAGTATAACAACATGAATACCTGTTTCCCCCCGCTAGATGGGAATCCTCATAACCAAAACAGATCCTTATAATTTTGCACAATTATTTGAACAAGTGCTTTGAGTACACATTCAATATGAGAATACATCAACAAAGTGAAACTGTTCAGAAAGCCTCCCTGTGGACTTCAGCTTAAACCAGTGCCTTGAGCACCTCTTTAAACACAGAAAGGATACATGTTGTTCCCAACAAACCCAGCAGCAGAAAGATGGTACCTGACTGACATTTTGGAGAACATCAGCAGGCATTTAGATCAGATTTTGGCATGTAAGTGATTTATCAAAAGCCATAAAAAAAGGTCATTGTTAGAGAAGGAACTAGATGCAAAATGTGAGAATTTCTAACTATTGAACTAAGAACATTATTTCTGATTAATGAAGGTGAGTAAAAGTTCAAACAGTACTAAGTGTAACATTAGTTCACTTAGTACTTCCTCGCAACTTGCTTCTTCCTTGGGGAAGACATACACACTGAGCCACTTACAAAAGTACAGAAGGGTCACTGCTTTGTCTGCTGAGATGATACGATACTGCCACTAACAAACCACAAAATACGGAGAAAAGAACTGGAATATGCTGCCCATCCCAGGAATCCTGGAGACAGAAATGAAATGTTAATAAAAAGGATACAAAGTACACACCACTTATCTGACATACAAGAATTTTGTATATCATGGTAAGAGAATGGAAAAATTAACTACAATTCCACAAAAACAAACCAGGGCTTTTTGTACAAAAAGTTGTTCCATCTTTACCTATGTCCAACTATAGATCAGAAACACTAACACAGTGTACACCCCCTTCAAGTCTACACCATCTTAATCATTAAACAGTCATCGTTTTTCATAACCCTTATGAGGCATTTCCTACATTCCTGGAGACCACAGGCTCTTAAGAGCTGTATTTAGTCACTTCTCAATTTTGAAAGTTACATATATTTTGACTCAAGATTTATTTTTTCTATTGTGCTGAATGCAGATTAAAAAGTGGCTTTATTTGTGTATATATTTATTTTCCTGATCTGTATTGGATCTGCAAAGATGTAAGAGTTACTCTTTTCTAAAGCTTGTTTGTCTTAAATGGATGTGTTTACAAAAGGCTAATGAGACAAGTGTACAAATTCACAGAAGGCTAATGATGTTCTGCAGGTGATAGCATCATGGGAGTATCTCCTCTAGGAACTTTCTACTCTCTGTGACAAAGTGGAAAAGCCAGTCAACTCTGAGTTGGACCCACACATGCTACAATTCATTGTAAACTGAGCACGTTTGATTATTGACACACCTGAAATGAACAAACAGAACCAACATCACACTCCATACTGTTTTCAAACAAAACATTTCAAGCAAAAAACAAAGGGGGGGGGCTTGCCCCTTTGCCAGCTAACTCTTGAATTCTACCTTTCAGATAGACACACATCTTCGCTTTGACACTACAAACTATTTCTTGGTTTCTTTTCAAATAAATATTAATTTGAAAATATTATTTCAGTTTTGCAGCACCAGAAAAAAATACTTACATGAGCCATTTTGAGAAGTTAATGTACTAGCACATGCAGACTCTGCTAGAATCAAGCCACTTGCATGATTTTTTTCAAGAATTGATGTAGAATGGGACTGACAGTAAATGTCATGTGTTTTCAACTAAAAAAAAGAGCCTGTTAGAGCAGGCACAAATCACACACCTTTTGAAAGCAAAAAAATCTGCTTTGCTCCTGCATTGCATCTCCTCTACTGACATCACAGCTGAGCAAGTATGAAACCCTAATAAATCAAACTAATATTTCTAATTCAGTAGCTGCATACTTTCATTACTTAATACAGAAGGAAGCAGAGAACAAACCCAAAACATTGATGTTTACTGTGCATAAAGTTTTTCTCACCTTCAGGGCACCATAGCACAGTCCATACAACAATGCTACTGCCACAATACTACAGATAAAACTGTAAAGTGCTGCAAGCAGGCTTGTGGTAGCTGAATATCATAGAAATGAAAAGAAAAAAAACAAAACATCGTTATCTTCTTAAGTTAGAATACAAAATACTTCAGTTTAAGATGATATCAGCCCCCTAGTTGCCACAACCCTCTGATGGGAAAAAAAGGCAATTGAAACCAGAGCAGCTACTTGTATTTTTCCCTAGAAGCGATTTTTATAAAGAGCATTTTATGTGGCTTTTTTAACCTCCTTATTTATTCAACAGCTTTACCATGAAAATAGCAATAGAAACCAGCTGAGGAAGAAAGTATACTTTTTGACAGACTTACTAGGACAGCAATTCTGTTTCCCAATAATCAATCAGAATACCTTCAGGCTTTTTAAAAACACCATTAAGTATTCTATGTTTAGAGGGTAGGAATAAAAATACTGTAACCACTAAATGTTTTAACTAACATACTAATCTTGGCTGTTCCACATCTCACACTTTTGCCACTGACACAAAACACAACACTCACCATTGCCACCAAAGACATGAATGTCCAGCTGTTCACAGAGATACATCACAAATGTATTCACCTGAGGCAGGAGACCAATGAAGAATACTATAGGGAAACATAGTGTAAACACTACAAAAAAAAGAGATGAAAAAGTGGTGAATGTGAAAAAACCAGCATGGTTAAGATATTTTTCAGTTTAAGTTCTAGGGTATCACACACCCCATATTTTAACTCCACATCACTGAAGCATTTCTACTATAATTTCTAAGGAAAATATACATTATGTAAAGTTCTACTTCAATGACTCAGAACTGACTGCATACAGAGGTCATACAAATCAATAGTACTTTCCTTTTAATTGCTGTAGACATGGACACAGGCCAGTTCAGGCTTTCCATTTTTATTTAGCAAAGATCAGCCAGGAGTGTTTACAGATTAGACTTACGAGTTTTCACTCATTGTAACGGAGGCTTATCCAAGCCTAACTGCCTGTCTGGAGTTACAGGAGCAACCTAACACCAGCCACTCTGATGTCAGGGAGGCCAAGCACCCCACCTCCGGGTTTTCTGCTACTAAGAACATCTGACAATTTCACTGATTTTTCCACACCACTTCTGAAAGTTCTAATCCTAAATGACTGGGGGTTTTGTGCTTTTTTAACAAAGACAACTGTATGAACCATGAAAACACCTGCAAATTACAGGATTTCAGAACGCAAAGATAAATGAATGCCACCTAATTTTAATACAGAAAATGGTATGTCTCAACCTGTACATATTATTTACTTTCTATCTTAAAGAATAAAAGATGCAGAAATAATCTTCTACACAAGTTCAGATCTAGTAGTTCAGATTTAATTCACATGCAACAGCATATTGTAAATTCTAAGTTCTGAGAGATAGAAGGATCAAATAATGAGAATAATCCTAGCAGACAAAATTTGGCAGTTTAGGAAAGATTTTCTATCATCTTACTGACTTGTACCTTCAGTGACCAGAAGAAGAAACAGATTTTAAAGTATCTTGTAAAGAACCACAAGTCTCAAATTTAATTTTCTAATTCCATATGCACAGAATAGTTGGACACTGAAGGATTTCTCATTAGAAATATCTACAGTCAGATACTGCGAATCTGATTTTCCCCACTCCATGGTAATGTTAAACAATAATATAATTTAAAAACATGCAGGTTGCAAGCTTGGGAAAGACACTGAATTCTGACTTTTTTTACTGACAAGAATTAGGAAATATAGGATTTCAGACCAGCTCTTCACTACCTGAAGAAAATACTTTTTCAAAATTCTCAGGTCAACCCCCTATCTCAAATCATTAGTCAAGGAAGCCTACATAGGAGGCAAATACAGCCTCCTGTCACTGACAGATTAAAAAGTTGTTTCCTCAAAGTCTGTAAGTCAAACTATCTTGGGCCCATTGGAAACAAAATTATTAGACAGATCTGAGAATACACCATTTTTAAAGAGTAGTCCAGCAAAAAGCCAATATTTATGATGCTTTTACAGTCTTTTACATCATTGTTTTCTAATAGCAAACAAGGTGAAAAGATAATTTTTATTAATTTATTTAGGTGAACTTAAATTCACCTAAATGAAATTATTAAATTTCATTTAGGTGAAAAGACAAAATAATTATTATAAATGTGGAGTAGATTTAGAACAATTGATCAACTGCAAAGCTTTCTGAAACAGTGCTTCGGCAACAGTAAGAGTTGCTCCAAGGGCAAGTGTATTGCGTGGGGGAGCACGGTGGGACATGCAGCGCAGGTTGGTGGGGCAGGTTTTTTTGTTTTGCTTGGTGTTTTTTCAGTTTGGTTCTTGGTTTTTTATTTTGAGTTCCACTTGTGGTTTTTTATTGTTTGGAGGATTTTCATTTGGGTTTTTTTTAAAGTACAGTGAGCTGTTCTGGCAATCTGATTTTTTATTGGAAGAACTGGTAAGAAATATAAACGCCATATGCTGCTGCAAGATAACCCAGAAGAACAGTAAAACATAAGGATCAAAACCCACTTTGAACTCTTCAACTAAGTAGTTTTAAAAGCTAATCCCAAGATGGACATGGCCTGGTGAAAATGCCACCACATCTTTTAAAACTGGTAAAGACTCACTGTTCAGTACTTTTAAGAAGTAGCTCACTTCCACAGTAGGGCACACCATCTCCATGTACATTTATGTATTATCTTATGGTGATATGGGTATACATTATGGTAATGACTCCACATGGTAGAAAAGGGAAGAAAATACTTCCAAAACTGGGAGAGCATTATCAAGAGAAATTATGCTAGTTTTGTATCATGAATGAGTCAAAAGTATCTTCTATCTTAATTTCTTTTTTTATACAGAACAAAGTATGCCAGTATATGAATAGAACCAAGGAATTTGTTCAAAAAGCACCTTTGAAAAGGTCTGGACAATTTCTGTTCATAAATATGCAGCTTAGACACTTTCCCTCTGGGCATTTAAATTTAAATACAGATTTATTAGCAGAAAGTTGAAGGGGGAAGCAGTATGAGGCATAAAATTCAGGATGTTCTTAAAATCAAGTAATAAGAACTAATACCCAAAATGCCTGGGTCAGTAATTCTTATTAATCAAAATTTTAAAAAACCCACACTGAGACCAAGTTTTCATTTTTCTTGGACAGAAAATGGTCTGGGGGCATGCAGACGTAACATTTAACTGCTGTCGTCCTTCACTCACGGGTATTTTGACACCACTGAAAAGCAAATGCATTCAGTTTAGATGAACTCTTACAGATTTTCTTATGCCACCCAAAGCAGTGATCCACAGAAGATCACTCAAATAACTTTGCTCCATTAAAGCAATGCACAAAGTTCCCATGATAAGATGGTCTTCAAATGTTTATGTCTCCCACTTTCTATGAGCTCTGTCTGAGATTACAGGGCTGTTATTATTTTCATAATTAAGTACACAGGGGAAAGGATTGTTGTTTAGGGGTTTATGCTTGTTTTTTGCATTAGGTTTAGGAGGGTGATATTAAATGTCATCGGTATTCTGAATGCACTGTGCTGCTCAAAAAACAATGGAATTACCTCAAAATGGAAGTACAGCTCAAAAATTGTATTTTTGGTATTGCTGATAGGCCTGTTCTGAGAAGAGGCATATTAAATAAGATTTAACCTGTGTATAATGTTTTTTAAAATTGTGTCTGTACTGTTCTGCCAAATTGCTAAATAACCTGACTTAAGAGAACTCCTACTCATTTGCCATAAGCCCCTTCAGAGAGTGTGAAAGGGTCCAAATCAAAATGTTCCTTTAACTACTGAGCAGCTAGGTCCAAGCAAATGGTAGTCTATCCAGATCCAAGTTAAGTAACAAAGTAAGGGCTAAGATATTGGATAATGAAAAATTTTGTGACACCATAGTAGAGGGCATCGCTGCCATTTGCTACAACAAAGCTATAGAAGGGGAAAGTGTTCCAATAAAGTTCTACTGCTGTAGAGCAAACAATTCAAATCTACTTACCTATAACTAAGTCCCTGGCTGACAGCAGCAGCAATGGGTTGGTGAAAGCCATTCCATACAACCTGAATCTTGTTGTAGATATGTTTCTGCTGCCATAATCCAACAGCCAAATAAGACCACAACATAAACAGAAATATACAGGCCTACTATAGGCTATGATACGATTGTGACCCTGTTTAAAAAAAAACCACAAAAACACCAACATTTGTTCATTTTTAGTGGAAAAGGCAATTTTTACTCTTCTGCTACAGATAGCTTCAGAACCAAAATTAATCATTGGTCATCAACCAGTGTACTGTCACCTCACCATATCCTTCATAAAATCCTTAATGTATTGCCTTGCAGTGATACCAGTCTGTCCTTTTTGTGGCTTTGATATAACAAGGACACAATGGTTAGATTAAGTTAGACTAAGATATACATACCCTTAGTCTCAGCTATATTTTATGCTATGTTGCTTGCAGTACTAAATGCTAGAGCTCTGGCTAGGCTTTGTAAGCAACTGAGAATAAACCAATTTTAGGGAAAAAAGGATTAAAGTTTATTACTCAGATACTGCTTCTGCTGCGGGGGGGGACAATCTCTATTGGTCTTATATCAAAACACACAACTTACGCAAAATAAAGTTAATGACCTGTTGCAGAGGAATAACGCTTCTACACATCTAGGACAAAGGTAATATTTTGTCTTGGCAATCTAGTAGATGCACAACAGAGTATAAACATATTGTGCAATACTAGCACATTAACATATCCATGCTCAAACATTAATGCTCACTAGAGAATTGCAAACTCAGCTTGTTAGAGGGGAAAAAATAAAGCAGTGTGCCCACTAGGACAACTGAATGATCTACAAGACTAGAACAGAACATCCAAGTTGTGTCAGTTCATGCCAGCAAAGAGAATTACAACATTAGGAATACTTCTCAGTATAATTGCTTGAATAATAAAGATTCATCAAAAAGCTTATCATGACATGCCTCCCTAGCAAAAGCTAAGCTCAAAACAGGAGGACATGACTTGTTAAATACAAGGAGTATGATGGGGGGGGAAAACAATATCTGTTCCCCTCTCACACACTAAGACAACTACAAGCCTTTTGTGCCTTATAAGAAGGAACATAAAAGAAATGCCAAAAAGATCAAACCAAAATGATCAATTCTCTGAGGGAGTTCTGCATCTGCAGGGTTAGTACAGTGGCACATGCCAACAACTTACATGTCGAGGGGAAGAAGAATCTGGCTGAACGCTCTGAAACCAAAATGAAAAGAGGAAAGTCACCCGATCTACAGATAGGCATGTTTACCTCCCCCACAGAACTTCTTGGTTGAAGTTCTTTTAACAATATCTACAGTTAATTTTACAGTTGTCAAGCTACATTACAGCCTTTAAATAACATGATGTCATAAACAATAAAATCTGTTTAAAGAGTGTATGTCCATAACCCAAATTCTAAAAAAATCTCCAACCCCCTCATTTTTAGGACTTTTACTGTTTTTTTAATAGCATTATGAACTTCAATTTTAAATCCAATTTCCATCCTAATAGTCAAATCATAAAAAAATAATCACTTAGATTACCAATATGCCATTAACAGCCTAACAAAAATTAATAATCTGATTAAATATACGCTTAGATATCATGAATGCACTGAGGCACAGACACTAAAAAAAATTAAAACCCAAACCAATAAAACCTCAAGTTCAGTTTGTAGCTGGTTTTCAGCTAGTAAGAATGTGTTCCTCTTTGTGAAAACAAACAAAAAAAAGTATGAGAACAATAAATAAAGGATTGTTTAACAAACATATGCAGAACCATTCTAGTGAAGTGACCTTGTATTACCATCTATCGAACTTTCCATGAGGCCAAGTTTACTCATTTCTTTATAAATGATACGCATGCACATTCTTCCTTAAAGCTCTAACTAACCTGCAACACCCAACTGGAGTTAAATCTATTGTTTATAGAAAGTAAAGAGAAATTAAAATACCTTCAACAGCGAGTACTGGCAACTGGCTATTACCAGGCAGAACTGGAAGACCCAAATATCCTTGAAAAAGCCCTCTATAAGAAGTACAGAGCCCAGAAATGCAACTAGAATAGCTAGGATGACAGCTAATACATTTTCAAGGATCTCACGATTCCTGTATTAAACGGAGAGATAAAAAAAGACAAAAAAAGAATTTAAAGCGAACTATGTCTAGAAAAAGCTGCAAAAGAACAGTTAGGGTCAAAAATTAACAAGGGTTATGCTACTGGTAGCAAAATAGTTAATAGATTTGAACTTCCACAGTCTACACTAGCACACTGCCCTTTAGCAAAGCTAGGAGCTACCAGGATTTCAATGACAGCAGAAAACAGTATCTTACAGAATTTTACTTTAAACAACAGAAGATAACTTCAGCAGATAATTTTAGAAATAATTCAAACGTTCAACCAGAAGCATGGTCTAACAAATCTATATTCAAAGCCCATCTAGGATGATTATAAGCCTATGAAAAACACAAGCAGGATAACTTACCTGTGTATACAACCTGCCATTCATGATTTTCTAATGAAGAACCTAAAAATACCCTCGCTTGGGTAAGATATGCCAAGTGGAATACAGATAATTCCACATGATATTGATAGTGCTTCGGAACAGAATTATGAATATTCCTCCCTGGACAGAATCACTACTATCTTTTTTATTTCAAGGAGGTTCATTACCAAAATATAAATACTCTACATATTCCAAAAGCTGGTAACTGGAGGATCACCTTAATTTTATTTTTCTAGGTAAAAGCAGCAGGGACAAGAAGTCACACTACTAAATGACTCTAGGAAAAAATGCTATGAAGCAGCAGGCAAATCCTCTCTATTTGCTGAAACAGTAAGTACATGCCAGGTTGTAGACCCTTCCGATTAATTTTTGGGGAAGGCTATACTCTAGCTATAAGATTGGCAACAAATCTTTCTTTTTGATCATACAAATGTGTTACTGCCCCACACAGGCAAAGTGAGGGTTGGTTTCCTTTTTCAATTTCTGGAGAAAAAAAGCAGAGTATCCTCCATTATTTTAGAAAAACTGCATTCAGTATTATTCTTTCACTTTTCAGAGTACAGTAAGTAAGTACAGTTCTCTACAGATAGTTTTATCTATACGACAGTTTAGTAACTGTTTTCATCTTTGCTTTCTGAGGTCTGGCGACATACAAGGATCTCACCTATCAAATAAAGCCAGAAGAGTTAATCTATCAAAATTGATGCTAATCCAAATCTTAGGTAGGATCCAAAAGCGATAGTACTGCTTGACTTTTTGAGCTGCTTCCTCTTGAGGTTGCATGTGGTCCTGAAGGTCAGGGCTCAGGTCAATATCTTGCTGCTCCAGCAGATCTGTATCCATTGTTAGCAGCCTGTTCAACCTGATCTGAGGAAGAGAAAGCTAAAAGAAAGTTAGTATTAACAAAAGCTCATTTATATTGAATCACTGTATTATACTGAAAATTCCTTTGAGGAAAATTGCTAGAACTCTTTAGTTTCACTTTTGAGAAATTACATGTTAAGCATTGTCACAGGCTTCTACTTACTTTTTCTGTGCTTATCATGGCACATGAATAGGACTAGCAGCAATAACAGTTTGCATACAACACAACTCTTTGGCATTTCAGCATACGCCTTATTTCAAATGAATGTATCTTCCAAGCACATTATCCCATTTACTCTGAAAACTTCAAATTTGAAGACGAGTAAACTGATACACAGACAACATACACTACAAGAATAATCCAATTATTAATTTAAGTAAATTACAACGCATTTCTTATAGACAGCTAATCTGCATGCAAACCAATGCTCAATGGTTCTTTTTGCATGACAATGCAACATACACATGCACCAGCGGTCAAATTCAAACCTCATTGAATCCAGAATACACTCAGAAATTAACCAAAGAAAAAGCTCCACCCTAACCAGTCAAGTAGTATTTACAACTGACTACTACTTATTTTGTAGCTTGTCTAGAGTTGTCCTGAAAATCACAGTAATACTAACAACCATAGAAGATATTTAAGGAGAGTACTCAATGCTAATAAGATACTATAGTATGTATGCATCATCTAATCCACTTCATAAATTTCATTAACCAGGCCAAGAAGCATCTTAAGCACTTAACAATATTGCCCTTTATTCTTAGACAATATAACTGTTAAAATGTCATTTAATGAAAAAGCTTCACAGGTGTTTAAAGCAAAGAGTAAAATTTCAATACTCATGCCACCTTCAAGTGTTAAAAGTACAGGTTTAGTGTTTGGAGGTGCTTTTTTCCTACAATCATCTAAGGTTAACATTCAATTTCTTGATTTATAATTTTTTTTTCATCACTTCTTAAATCATCAGTGTACTTAACTATGCTTAGCCAGCTTTTTCTTCCTAGAAAAATACTAGTGAAAACAACAAGCAGGAACACTCCCTTTCTAAAGGCATTTCAAAAATACAAACCATACTATTTTAGGTAAGCTGTGTCAGAAAACAGGTCCTTTTTTGACAATTTTTTAAAAACTTAATTTCTTTAAAGGTAGAATCAGCATAACATTCATGGCACTAATAATAAATTTCAGTGGAAATTTCCATTTAGGAGCATAGGCTGAGCTTTTCAGTACAAATTTGCCTTAAAACAGAATCATTCCCTCCAATGGGACTACACTGGCAAACTAAGAGGAGGTAATGCAGCCTCTTTTTTAAAGGCTACATTTTCAAGGGGGACTGTGGAAAGCAAAGAAAACTCCTCTAGCAGACACCAAGTTTAAAAAGCACGTTCTTGATCAAGCATGGTCAGGCAAATGGAGGTCTCTTGCTCCTCTGCCAAATCCTAAAGCTGTATTTCATTTTCCCTCTTGATTAGGTCATTAGGTACTTCAACATACTTTTCTTTGGTTTGCCAGCTTAAGAATCATGACCATTTGCACTGTTTTCATACCATAATATATGACTTCAGAATTAAGGGTACAGGTTTGTCTAGACTCAACAATAAGATAAAAGTTTTGAGATCACAAAACTAAGGAATATTAAAGCTATTTTCAGTATGAAACAGTGTAAGCTTCTGCCTTGTTTTCCCAGTCATTCCTTGCATATAAATGTAGATTTTGTACAGCAGATTCCAATGACAAATTTCTAAATTCTTTTCAGGGAAATTACTCAAGTGAAGTTTCTTTTGGTCAGAACAAAATATTTAGTCTTTCTGCTGCCTGCTAACCTTAGTAACACACAGGAGGAAAACTCTGTCCAAATTGTACACATTATTTCTGGAAACCTTTACAAGGTATCTTAGAAGATCCAATTTCTATGAGTGTTTTTAAATCGCTAGGTTTTAGATCAGAGGAAATCAACTAAGTTTTAAAGTGCTATGCAAAAAGATTAATTTGTATCTATATACGAAGACGCTACAATACTAAATACTTTCTCTTCATTAATCCAGACAAAATTCCTACATAAGAACAAAGAACTATGACAAAGAATGATTAATCAGTGCTATAAAATTGGATAGTTTTCTGATTCTTTGCATGCTTTAAAAATAAGTAAGAAAAACTTACTAGATCATGTGGATAAAAGCGAACTGAGGTAGAACTCGATACGTGAGAGTCCGTGTCACTATAAGAACAGGGAAAATACTTCAGATTATAAATTACATTTTATTTTAACAGGTCACTCTAATTTCCTAGTGTCCCAAATTTTGATTCCTTGTGAATTTTATCTAAATATCTGGAAGTTTTTCCTTCAGTCACTTATTATAAATGCAAGTAGCCACTTCATCTCACGTACTGTGGTACATTCCATAGCTATAGTAAGCCAAGACATCCTTTAATCTTACCCTTAATAACATTTTCTCAACACCCAGTCCCTAAATTGTCTAAAAAGAACTACAATGATAGTAATTATTCCACTCAAAAAACCAAAAATATTTTATAAGCTGTTAGCTACTGATTTGTAAACACACATCATATCTCTAAAGTGCAGAGGCTGCTAGGTGTCCACACACAGTTTCTCTTAATTCTATACTGTTTTTAATCAAGATCCCAAAACTGCCAAAAATAGTACATACTTAGCGCAAGTGATGCCTTGTAGGACAACCTAAAAACAGAGGCTAGACAAAATTAAGAGAATAAAAAGCAGTTATACTCATTGAAGGGCCTTCAGGTACATTTAGGGTGGACAAAGCCCGCCCCGGGGCTACACCCAGAAATGGACGACAGGTCACGGGTTTTCACACTTTTGTAAGTTTGGTCCATTTGCATATTGGGGGTTAATCCTCCAATTACAGCTTCAGGTAATGAAGTCATTTACTCCAAGTTTGCTCCCCCCCAACTCACTTTTGTTTACTTTTCTCGGGGCCTGAGACAGTAAGGTGTCCGTGATTTTCAGCCCTACAGAGGAACTGTTTTATCTGACCAAAATGGGAGAACAGTAGCTAACAGTCTATGTGGAGTTTAGAGTTATACATTACAGAATTGCAGAATTATAAATATATGAAAAATATAAAAGCTAAAATCCTAAGGCATCACAAGTATACTGAGCTACTTAAACTGCTTTTGAAAAACTTAACTTTAAATGAAGTTAAACCTATGGTAATAAGAGCAAAATTACTTTGCAATTTCCATTCATTAGAGATGAAGAGAAATTCCTCTTACTGTACGAGAGTCCATATCCAACCATTGCTTTTTCCCCCAATTTTGCACAGCTTTTGGGTGTTTGTTTTCTATGTAAATCACATGGTTGTTAAGACTTCTATCAAATTTATGCAACTCTCCTTCAGTTCCTTGCCTTAAGATAAAAACATTCTTTGTTACCAATTTTACTTTACTGAAACTCAAGTATTCTCTACAGCCGAGATCTGATTATCTGAAGTGGCCAGTTTGCTCCTTCCATTAGCACATACAACTTCATAACAGCAGCCAACAGCAAAGCCATTGCATCTGGAACATGCAAGCAGCAGAGGCAGGGATTGGCAGCTTTGTGGAAGGAATACAGAACTTTTTGTCAAAGTTCAATTCTACAAAAGGCACTCGCACAAGAAAGATTTGAAGATGGGAGGTTTTATACTCAATACTCCATAATTCCAAGAGCTATTCCACCTACATGTGGTAGGAATTATAGTATTCAACATGATGCAATAGCTTCAGAGCAATTCTGCATAGTGAAGTGGATTGGGGGCGGGCAGGAAGCCACAGGAGGTTTGGGGTTGTTTTTCTTTCTTCTGCTTCCTATCGCTTCAGAGAAAGAAAGGGCATCTTTCCAACAGCAGATGAACTATCCAGTATGTAGCTGGCTATTTCAACTGCAAGTCAAAATTTAATCTCAGGCATGTTAACACTTTCACATACTGTTTGATGCCATGTACGAACTCGAGAATAAATTTATCAGTTTACAATGGCTTCACAACTGGAAGTTCAATAGCCATTATGGTCAACAGCCACCTACTTTCTCAAAACCTGGGTTAAATTCCTTGAAGACCTTCTATATGCCAATAAAAAATGCATTTGTCAAGTTCTCAGTTTAGAAGTGTATTGCTTAAACTAACAGAAGTCTTTGTTTTCTGAGATAATATTTAACTGTATGCCATCTTCCAGCAAAAATCACTTATGTCACAAAAGTAAATGTATATGGCTAATATATTTTATAGATTTTTTTTTTGGTAGTCCATACTAAGTAACTTTTTAAAATTAAAATCAAGTATTCGGTTGCAGAAAGACAAGAATCATCACTCTTGACTGGCCTTCACACACACCAGATGTTAGACGCTCTTCTTGCAGCTGGCTCAAAGTTCACAAGTGACATGTCGCAGCCCCCTGTCTCGTAGAGCGTAGAACTGAACTTACCTATTAAAGAAAAGGTCAAAAGCAGGTCAAAATTTCCTCATGTTTCATCCCATTGGCAGCAGCTTCTATTCATTAACTTACTACAGAGATCAATTTAGACATCTGAATTCGCATTAGTGTCAAAATATAAAATGTGATTACACATTAATTTGTCACCAGTGCAGACATTAGCTACACAGTTGTCTTTCATACCGTTTTACATAACATATATACCATAACTCCAGTACTGATTTAAAGAGTTTGTATTTACAAGATGCCACCATTAACAGAACAGAGGCACAATGTAAGCTCTTTTCCCCTTAGAGAATAACCACATGAAAAATTTTCAGTGACCAGCTTCTTCAGTTCTTCCCCACCACTAACAGAACCATCAGTAAATCATTCACTATCAGCATTTAAGAACATTTAACTACAACAGAGATAATCCAAGTATCCTGAATAAAATTCTCTTGAAAAGTCCACATCTATTTGAAAAGAAACAAAGACTGAAAGAAGTGACCTGTGATGCTTCATAAGTTAACTTAGGAAACTCAGAAAAGTAAATTGAGGCAGAGATTTATTCTCCAAGCTAGAAACAAATGCTTCAGTGTAAGAACAAAGGACTGCAAACTAACTTCTTAGATAAACCACTTGTACTTCCAAAATACGTAATTTTAACAAGGAGCCAAAGATTGTGACTCAAATGATAAATTACCTTACTCAATATGATGTTTTTACAGTACCCTCCTCCCAGCACTGGCCTGATCAGAGAGATAAGCACTGTAATTTCTTTCCCCTGAAGGCCAGGTTCAATATATTTCAGCTCTGAATGCAGGGAACCTGATTTTGAAACTGATCTTGTATTAAATGATCTGCCAACTTCTCTGTCTCTTCTGTCTTAAAACCCTGCTTAAGCCATGATGCAAAACACACAATATTCCAAGATCAGCTTATATAAACAAAAGGAAAAATCCCACTTTGGAGCATGTGAAGAAAAACTGTATACATCCCTCAGCTGTATGTCTTGCAGCTTTTCCTTCTGCTGATACAAGATAACAAGCAGTCCCCGGAGAAATACCTAACAAGATCAGAGCTTCCAGTCTTTCACATTTCTGTGAGAACACAGCCTCCTTCTAACACAGTGGGTTTTGAATATTTTTTAACACAGTATAATCCTGTTCCAGCTTCTCTTCAGACCCACAGACAATTAAGTTTGATTTGGAAGCATTTGAATCTTAGCAGGTTAAATCCCTCCAACTAGATGCTTAAACGCAGTGCAACGAAAAAAAATACTGGTATATTGAAAGTATCTTCATAAAGCTTTCTACCCTCAGAGGGAGCACTTCAGACAAACCAGGCATATCCCACAGCAATGCTCAGAGCCACCATTCCGACAAGACAGTCCACTACATAGCTCAGGAGGCACAGACAGCGTGCACCAGAGCTCAGTAACACAGCAGCTCCCTCTCAATATTCAATTACATCTGTCATAGGCATAAGCACAAAGCTCACTTGTTAGGGCTTCTTCCTCAATGGCTAAGATTTTAATGAAGTGTTTTAGCTAATTATCTTTTGGTTTTCAATGCAGAGTATAGCAAACAGTTGATAGTGAAGCTTAAAATTTAAACTAGTGGAAGACATGGGGAATCGTCCCACAACTAAAAAAAAAATCCTTGGTTACAAAGGTTTATTTCTTAACTGTATCAATAAAAAAAAATACAACAGCAAACATGGAGACACTGGATAATATGCTTCGGGTTCCTCTCAGGACAAAAATGTTCACAAATTATTAGGGGAAAGTCTCCTGGGCAACCAGCTGTGATAAAAACCAAGGAAGTTTGGGTTAAATTCTTCATGGTTTTGCATTACTGAATAGAGATCCTGGAAATTAAGCTTTTAAGTTTTTAAATTAATGAAATTCTAGTCACAGAAATTAGAATATACTACTTGGACATATAACGTCCCCTTTTCTTGGGCTGAGAGAACTATTTCAGAAGAAGTTTACTGAACTACTACACTCACTCATATCTACAGTTCCCTGTCACCCAACTTATCTCTAAATCTGTTAAAATTCACTGCATTTATATTGCTGCTGTAAGTACTGCATTGCTGCAGTTAGACATAAACCTGGTGAACAGAGAGGTAGCAAACAGAACACTTAATTCCAATTGTTTATACATGAACTAAAAAATGGATTCAGGATATGTCATGCTTGCAATTCACCCACCTATTAATATAGGCTTCCTACTGAAAGCTCCCTGGCAAGCAAAGGACAATTTCTCATTAAAACAAAATCTTTTTCTGCCTCCTTTTTTTGTTTTTCTTTTGCTGTTTTTGATTTGGTTTGGTTTTGCTGTTGTTGTTCTGTTGGGGTTTTTTGTTTGGTTAGTTTAAATAAAAAGATTTTTCAGAAAAGCCTCAACTCATCTCAGTAGAAAACTTGACAGGACTGTTTGTTCACTGCTGTTGGTGACACAAACTCCAAAGGGTGACTGGAGATAATATGTCTGAGCCCCAAAGTCACATAAATAAATACTTCTTAAACTCCGTGAGATAGGAACAGCTTCCTCACAGTACACAAATTCTAACAAAGAATTTCAGTACTCAAGATTCAATACATATGGCTATACCTAGCATTTTTCTTTACTCTAGTGACTCTCTCCCATTCCTGTGTCTCCCACAACATTCTCTGAAATACTTTGAATAGCATCATATTGAATAAGTTTAAGAAAATATTTTCTCTCTAAAGCCTGTAGTTTTATCAAGTTGTGAACAAATGAGAGACTCCAAAGATTATTCTGCAAACCAGGAAATATGATCAATAGCACGTTTGCCCACTCAACATAAGTGTCTATAACTTCTCCACACACAGACCAAAAAAAAAAAAAAAAAAAAAAATAGAAAAGGAGAGCTGTAAGTTCTTAGCAAATTAAGGTCAGCCAAAAAATATTCCATTTGGACCAGGTTACAATAACAAACCAAGACACTGATACTCAAGGGCACAAGTTCAAAATAGATCTTCATTCTGACATGGAGAAGAAAAGACAAAGGTATTTCCTTTGAAGCAAGTTTCCTTGTTCCAAAAGACCAAAATATGTCATCACCACATGCAGAGACAACCATGTAATAGTTCACACTGTATGAACTCATGTTCCCACAGTTAAGGGCATCAACAAAAGCAATAGACAGATGAGCTTACACAGACAAGACCTGGAAGACTTAAGTAGCTCAGGATTTAACTAAAATGGGGCTCTGATGGTTTCCTCAGGTAAGTTATCTTCAGTTTGCTTCCCAGTTTTACATCTAATAAACATTACTTTTACTCAAGCCTCTCAGACTAATTCACATGCAAAGGCTTACTGACATGTTGAAATCTGTATCATTAGATTCACATATATTTGTCTACTGCTTCAGTCAGTATTTTTAAAATCCTAGTCAGCAAAACCAAAGTCATCAGAATTTGACTACTTGGAAGACTGCTAGGAGCTTTACTTCCAAAGGTCAAAATTTTACCATCAGCTATGGTATGAAGACTTACATATTTTCAGTTAGAACACTTCAAAGCAGCTCATTTTTTGTTCCTATATGAAGTTTGTCAAAAGAAGAACTTAACCTATTATACCAAATTCCACACTACAACATGGATATTTTCCATAGGAATAATGGGAAGTGAATATTTATTTTCTACATGTACCTTTGAACATGCTCCCACATCCATCCCAAATAAATTACACCCATTTAATTAAAAAAAGGCACTGAGTAACTGCTTCTAAATTGGTTTTAATCAAGTAAGTAACCAGTGAATACATTTGTCTTTAGAGAAAAGTTTTGATATTCAAAACCATTTAACTGCCTTCATGAATTAAAATACTTAAATCTGAAAGATTATTGCTTGTTATATAAACAGTACAACCAGAAGTCCAACACAGCAGCATAATTGTCTTGTAAAACTCTAGATGAGCAGTTCTCTTTAAGCACAAAAGCAATTTAAAAAAATAATCTAGCCAAGGACAAGAGTCTGTTATTTCACCCCTGATTCAGACACTGGGCATCTGTTCTAATAACTCAGTACTTGGATTCCTAACTACTTCACAAATTCTAATTTGAATTTAATCAGTCTTCACTGCAAGGACTGAAAAATCCCACCTGTTTAGAGAATCATATATTAGTGAGAACAAAAAGCATCACTACTGCCACACTGTGCTCTGAAAACCATCATTCACTTAAGTCATAGCACATGTTTTGTTGCTTTTGTGATTTGTATATCAACCCTGCCTATAATCATGGCATTTGGTTTGCCACCTTTCCTTTCTGTCCTGCATTCCTTCTATGATTTATTTCATATTTTCTGCTCCACATCAAGCTGCTTTTCCATCCCTTCAAGTTCTTCCCCCCTCAGCCCTCCAACAACATAATTGACAAAAATCTTCCTACTTTGAACCTGGAAGACTGAAGATAATGCCTCAAAGCATCTCTTGCCTTACTCCCAGAGCAATGCCCAGTTAAAGACAACTGCATCATCACCAGGCCACGTGTGGGACAGGTATAATACAGTGAGGCTCATCCTAGGTAAAAAAAGCCACCAGAATCAAATTAACAGACAAGAAACTTTAAAGCAAACAAAACCAAAAATTGTGTGTCTTGTTAAGTGCTGCAGCTTGACATCAACACAAGTAGAAAAAATGTAGAAGCAGACACTGCATTGGTAAAGGAAAACATGAGCCCTATATGTGAAGGCTTTTAAAGTAAATTAATACATGCCTTGCTTGCCTTTCCAAGAGGATTTGAATTAAGAAAATAAACTCTTATGCAGTGGACAGAGATATATAACCCCATCTGCTATGTTTGTCATTGATATGTCCAGTTGGTGTAAACCAGATTTTGTTTCCATATATTTCCCCACTATTTTCAGGATTTTTTTTTGCCCTGGGCAGTCACAATGATTTCCACAGTAACACAGAATTGGTCGTATCTCCTTCATTGCTTTAATTTTTATTCTGATGCTGATCAAGGAAAAAAAAAAACAAACTACAACCTTCTCCCAACCCAAACCACAGACAATCTAAAGTAATAGGGTCATCTTTCACAGTAAGATATCTTGGGATAACAGAGCAAAACCAAGAGCCTTAGACTCAATGGAAACAGAAAAATAGTGTTACTTCATCCCTGAGTGTTTAAAAAAAAACCCCAAAACAACAAAAAACCCCCCAAAGAAACTAACCACATTTCCTTTATAAGGAAAGATACTTTCTTGTCAGGCTGGATAAAGGAATCATTCACACGAAAGCTTGCACCATTTTGCCAACTATTTTACTCTTAACAAAAGATAGCACCTGTTACACAAAACCTGCCACACAAACTGGAAAATTTGATTTTGCTAAAATAACACAAGAAGACCCTGCCTATAGCAGCTGCTTTCTCTCAAAGGATTCTAAACAAGACTCTCAGAGTTTCAAAACAGGAAACAAATCCCTATTATACATCAGATTTGTGTCTAGCAGACCCTGGAAGTTTTATGCCTCCCAAAGACAATGTGATGTCCCATATAATTGTAAGCACAATATGGACAAAGTTTCAGAAGAATTGAGTCATACAAATTTTTGAAGACTCCAATACACAATAAATACAATGAATACGCCTTTTTAGAGAGCCTGAATGCCATGCTGAATTTCATATATGTTCTACTTTGATTTCTGCTAGAGCATAGTAATATAAGCTCTTAAATAATGTAGACCTAGGTTGTGTATTAAATGGCAAATTCTACAGAACTCAACTGTCTTATTTTGGGTAAGATGAACCAAATCCTTCAAATAAATAATGGCAGCCTCAAGAATGTATCTCAACATTAACCTTGGACAGATATAACCAGTATAACAATTTCAGAACTATATTTCAAATATATTTTTCTCAAATAAGAAATAAGAGTCCAAATTAAATAAAGAAAATGAGTTTCACGTGACAAGTTTTCATAGTTGAGAGACACATACAAGTACTGAGATTGAAACAATAACACTTCTATCTAGAAAACAGTAAAGCAACAGAATCTACAATGAAAATGATTAGATAACTAGATCATGTGTATCTATTACATCTGTAGTTAAATTCTATAAAATATCTCAGTAGGTCAAGGTGGTTTTCAGTTTTGCTAATATTCAATTTTTCCTTATGTTGCAGCTTGATGATGCAGAAGAACGAAGAACTCAGTCAAACTCACATTTAAATGGTTACCAGAGACTGGCAACTCCTGGAGTCTTCCCCATTAGTGGGGTAACATGACAACTCACTTATCTTTTAGAACTGGGTTACAGAAAGGTCTGAAACAAATGCTTTGTCAGTGTTCTGATCAAACCTGTACTTTTAGGTTACTACAGCTGACAGCTGCTCAAAATTCCATCACTAATAATTGTCAGTGTTCAAAATGCCCATTTCAGTAATTCAAGGAAGAGTTACATATTAATGATGAAGTCATAAGTAATTCACGCCATGTACAGATAGCTGCAAAGACCCCTGCCAGGAATTTTTCCAAACCTGCCCCTGTACTACTATGTGGCAGATCAGTCATTTATTAAGACCATCTTAACTTCTCCCTAGCAATTTTATTAGCTGCGTAGAAGTTAATTAAGATGTTAATAATCAAGAATACTACATAAAATGGACCATGAAGAACTAAGGGGCACTATAAAGCTCCATAAAATAATGACATTTGATATAAGAAAGAGTCCAGATTTACTTCCAATACCAAGCTCCTAAATTAAGGTGTACATTAAAAGCAAAGCATTCATTTACATAAGTATTTCTTTTTTGAACAGCAGCTAAGCAACTCATCTAAAAAAGGTAAGATCAAGAATTCTTAGGAGCCATAAGTTTTTTTTTTTTCAGGAACCAGAAGATCCCCAAAGTCTCCATCTCTGCTCAACTTCCTGCAAGACCACAAGAAAAATTTATTACTTGTGTTACATTGTTCAAATCAAGAAAGCTCTCACACCATCATTGCTTGTATCTATGTCTCCTTCTTTCTCATCATGCATTTGTTACATAAAGTGTCCGGAAAAGGCGATTGACAAAGGCAACAAACTGATGAACAATATGGCCTTCCTAAAACACACCTACATGATTCAGAAACAAAGCTCAGGTTAGCTGATTTTCACTGCATTATTACCAATAAATCTGCCGTATTAAAACTTCCATGTCACCAAGGTTACATAAGGCCTGCATACCAAGTTCATCGTGCAAACTGCTACCGCCTACAGCAGATGCAGTGGCATGTGATGCTTCTAAGTGGACACTCCCATTTCTCACCAGCAAGGAGGCGCTAGCACCGGGCACAGCTGCCTGGGAAGGGGGGCGGGACTGCACTCTGACCTGGGAGGAGCACTGCTGGCCTTGCTGACCATCTTGAAGGCTACGAGAAAACACGCATTGGGGACACATTACCAGAAAGAAGTGAAAAAGAGCCAGAAGTGAAGCAAAACAAGATTTTTCAGTTTAAAGAGGAAAACTTCTTTTTAAAAGAGTATAGTAGCATTAAGCAGCCAATAGGTAGGGTTAAAGTAACCCCTAAGTTCTGTGTAACAGAGTATTTAGGCACTAGTTACATCAAGTAATCTAGAGATACTGTTCCTGTCAACTTCTTAGAAGTAGTAGTGCTTTCTAGTTATCTCCCCAAGTCACCCAACAGGTATACTCTTGCAAGTCTTAATTTCCTAAGGGTGCAAAAGCAAATTACTGGTGGTTAGTTTAACTATAGACTAACCGGAGGTATCACCTATATTTACTACTGACTACTCCAGTCTTCTCACATAAGTTGGGGTCCTTTTTGCTTATTCAGGCATGACTTGATCAGCTGTTTAGCTGGCTGTTTAGGGGGTTTTTTTATTAGTCACAGGACAACACCTTTCTTATTATTAATCCATACTCTAACCAGAAAACATTTTTAAGCTTTTTTAATGGCCATATGATATCACAGACCTTGTCGATAACCAAAGGAATATGTTTGGATTCAGAACTACTTTGAACATATTACGACTCTCTATAGAAAGTTATTAATTGGCAAAAATTTTAAGTTGATTCTGAAGTTATTTTGAAGTAATAGCAAAAGCTTTATTACTCACCAAAACACAGGTTTTAAAAAGTCAACCTGGGCTTCAGAGAAATTCGTACATTTATAGTTATGAGCAGACAATGTTAGAAAATGTTAATTCTCTTCACAGACTTCCATTACAAAACTACTTTATAAAGCTATTTACTAAAGCTAGATTTTTAAATAGCTTTTTTAATATTAAGCTTTTAATATTAGATATGACAAAGTGTCACTATATATCAGACCATCTTTGCAAGAGCAGTGGTTTTATTATCCTTCATTTTGTGGATTTAAAGAATTTATATTATACAGTCATTAGCTGTGGCATTATCTTAGATAAAAGGTTTTGTATTTTAAAGACTGGAAAATAGCTTAAGCACTCTTTTGAAGAACAATATGTACCACCTGTTGCTTTTAACACTTCACTATTTACAGTGTGATGCTACAGTTGGCAAATGAGGCAACTAAAAAAAAATCTTACTAAGTTGAAGGGTTATATCTGATGTACTTGCTTTTAACAGTATTTTCTACATCACCTACTTTTCAGTTCTTTTGTTAGAGCATCACTGGAAAACAAAATATGGATAAGAATAGGTGTTAAGAAAAGCTCATGCAAAATAATGCAGACATGCACACAGCTCAGGAGGATAAGAACTGCAACTCATTTATTGTATTCTAACGTATTTTAATCTGAAATTCAAATTCAGTGTTTTGTCACTGTACACAAGGCTTTCAGTGAGCAATGCAGCAACAAAAGCCCTAGGGAAGTTCACAGATGCGCCAACCTTCACTGTGTTCTTTAAGTGTTATCAGCAACACCAAAACAATGCTAAACAATGCTGCTTTCCCATAAATAGCAGGTACATATCAAGAGGTATATACACAGCTGCCCTTTGAATAGTTATCCAAATCTGTCACAATTAAAAAATCCCACCAAAGTATTGATGTCAACTAATTGCACAGATATGCAAAAAAGGTGCTTATTCTCTGCCTAACTGATAATTGTAAAAATAAAATTCTGCTTCATACAGTCACTTACACACATGCATACACCACTGACTACATGGGATGCCAATGCATACTTATTTTTTAAGTGCCCAAAACACTGCTGACATTTAGACAGGACAAAAGCAGGGGTAGATGGTATTTTATGGGGGATTTGGGGTTTGTTTTGTTTTTAAGGTTACCAGGCAAAATAATCTTGTGACTAATTTAGCATCAAACTATCAGATATTACTAGACCAGGTTTTACTTGTTTACCATTGCCAAACTCACACATATATAATGTCATTGTCTTTTCCTAAAGATTTCACAGAAGAAATGAAAAGTAATTGCAATCATGGATAGGAAATTTAAAAAGAAATCAGGTTTAACGCAACGCGTCCTAGGGACCATTCCCCCAACATCCAATTTTATGACAGAGTTAGAGGATTAGAGACTAAAGTTTTGCTGGCAAGAATAAGAAACACATATCATCAGGGCAACTAAAGATTAGTAAATCTAATACTCTTAGAAGTTAAATATCTGAAGTAATGGATTAGCAATATCAGAAACTAGACTGGGGCAGCTCACCAACAGCATATAGGAGTGATGTCAGTACAATCACAGCAATATTTTGAAAACTTCTTAGTGGTAACCGGCTAAAAATGTCTCTATTTCTTCACATTTGTTCTTTAGGCATAATTTCTTTTCTTTTAAATCTTTCTTAGGGGTCTCCTCCTTCCAGTAACACAGAATTTACACTAAAATTAAGCCACCCATACAGAGGAAAGGTTTTTTTTTAGACTGTTCATCTAGAAATTAGAACACTAATAAATTTTTTTTTTCAGATACATTCAACAGTTGATAGCTCAAATAGAATTTGTGTCAAACAAATATGAAAGCACTTTGGTGTCTGGTTGGGCAATTTAACTCCACTCCAAGGAGCAGTCATTTAGCATCACGAACAGCGCTTTGAGTAAATTAACCTCACTAAGTACTCAATTCTGATTATGTTTATATTATGAAGTATTTTTGGTAATGTATGTCATTATGTTAGTGAAAGTACAGTAAGCAGTTTGGGTTTTTTTAATTTAGAATGGAACAAACTTACATAACAAAGATGCTTAGAGGAAATACAAGGCTAGAATATTTAACCTGCTACTTCACCCTTGAACATCTTGTCTGATTGAAAAGTTACTCCCACTTCACAAAGTGAAATTCATGGTTCACAAAGTTACTTCACAGTCTCTCACTGAAGTCAAGCTAAAGCCATGGGAACCTTAATGACTGCACTAGCATGTGAAATGAGGCAGCTGTCAACCACAGTTTAAAACAGTCCTTTATTTTCCCTACTTTATACCTACAAGAAAGGAAACACTTTTCTAACTAATACACAGTTGAGGAGCTTGCATCAGTCTGCACAGCCTCTTATGCAGCAATACACAAAACTGCACTACCCTCCTTTATAAAAAGAAAAAGGAAAACAACAAAAAAATCAGAGGCAAGTGAAAGCAACCAGTTAAAGCAAAAGCGATCTGAAAGAATACAAAGTTCTATCATCCTCCACTATGAAGTAAATCACTAGCTTGAAGTTGAACACCCTACATTCAGCAAGACCAAAAGCTTAACAAAAAAATTCTGAAATTACATGATTAGTGCTTCATACTGCACTAGTCACTAAAAACACACCTAACTAGTTTCAGTTCTTGGTATGACAGAAGTCAATCCTTCACTTGTTAGATTTCTAGGTACCATTCTTGCAATCCCCCTGTGCCTGAGGAAAATTTGCAAATGTAGTCCCTCAAGTATTTCAGTGATATGACAAAGATAGCACAATTCTTCTGCCATCCTCTATTGTAAGTATCTTCTTTTTACTTGTTCAGTTTCTACAGCTTTCGCTAGTTCAAAAAAATTACATAAATATTCCCAAAGCACAAAAACAGTTTAGCATACAAAGGAAGAATATATAACATATTCAATTACTCCTACATATTTATCACATAACTGAAGGAAGCATTACTTTGATACTTATAGGGGATGTTCTTACAGGTCATGTTCTCCTCACCAGATTCTCCAATATCATAAGCAACCAAAAAATTGAAAGACTTAAAACACAAGTTTAAAAACTTACTGTGGCTGCTGTTTCTACTGTTCAGGCTGATAGATCAAACAGAGCCACTGTATGTAACAAATCACTAGGCTGAGCATTGTAAACAAAGGGGCAGTAAAGGCTGGGGGACTCCTGAGATACATGTACACAGTACATTTCAAACATTGCTGAGGCATGCAAAGTGCCACACAATTAGATTTAATACTAAGCAATACTGGGCATTCTATTCACTTCATTATTTCTCTTCTGCTGTAAAAAGCTGCAGATCTTCATAAAGGTTTACCTGTATTTCAGATTTGGAGCCTCCATATGTACTTAGCTCTTTATAACATTCTGTCACTTTGCTTATCTCTCACAATCTACAGATGTGAAGCGTGATCACAGAACTAGTCCCTAATGCTTACTTTCTTCAAGAAAACCAAAATGGGGAGTGCTGATACTGTTATCTTGGGTTTTTCTCGTTGATTGAAAGTAAAAGTTTCTAAAATTTTTGATAAAAACCACTGAGGCTAAGTTTGTTAACATTAGTTAATTTTTATATCAATCTGAAAACAGCTGTAACATGTTAGAGACTGACTATCCTGATCATTTTTAAAATAGTGCCACAGATACATGCACAATTCAACAAGCCCACAGTGACATGCAGTGACAGCTCAAGGTTATGGTGGGGAAGGAAGTAAAAAGTGCTTTTCTGGCAACACTGGTGGGTGTGGGGAAGTGGTCTGCTGCATGCATGCTAAATATGGTGGAACATTTAGATACCCTACCTGAGGGGTGATCCGATGAGCAATGTAGGAGGGGTAGGGTTACTCCCTGCATTGTGCCGGCGTCGTACTGCCTGACGCCTAAATGTGCTGCGTTCACGGCGAAATGTCACTGTCTCCTCGCTGGCTTGTGCTGCTGCATCAAGACAGACTTTAGGTCAAATAAGAACCCATCCTAGTTACGTACACAGTAACTTAAGACTCCTCTCTTCCCTCTGACCCTCCCCAAGTTAACAACTTGACTTGCAACAACAAAAGTAGCTTATGCCCTAACTGTTCAAATAAGCTGCCTCAAGACAGGATCACAACACACAGTTATTAGCAAACATCTCAGGGGTTGGGGGAGTGTTCTTGAATATACAGCTTACTTTTTTTTTTACCCCCAGATCCAAACAGCCAGGTTGCAAAAGATAGCCCAAATCTTTTCTGTTTACACATGGCAGGAAGAGACAACTGACCTCACCCTTTATCTCACTGAACAGATAATTAAGAAGAAGCCTAAAGGACAACCGAAGTTGTCTACCACTTCTCACCATTATCTTCTCAATTTTATAACTTCTAACAAATAGGTAGGGTTGAGGTTAACCTCATCACAACTCTTTCAGGAGACAAAACAAGAGGGGCTTCTTTTTTTTTGTCTCATAAGCATCAAGGGATACATGTTGCTCCTTCTAGACTAGTTACAATATAATTTACAGAGGCAGGAGGTTGAGAGTAAGTGAGAGAGTACTTTTTTTGTAAGGACTGATGGTTTTGTTATTTCAACTCCCCAAACAAAAGGTTTGGTTATAAAGCAACATCATAAAAAACAGTTTGTATGTACTCAAGGGATTAAAATATTTATCTACATATTATCCCCCAAAATCCAGCTGTGTTCCTTAAGCTCTACAGTCTGAACAGCTTCAGATTTGGACTGCTTCATGGTGTGTCTACAATCTGAGAATTCTTCCTCCTAAGCCAAGGAAACTCCTAGCCATTTTGAATGCAGAGCACTAAAGAGCTCAAAAACGAATGGGCCACAGAGCAAATAGGGTTTGGCAGGCAAGTGAAGGAAAAGAAAAAAAAATTGACATGAAGTCAGTGCAAGAGGAGAATCACTACCTTGACAGGGAAGTCACAACCTGGTAGCCAAGAAGGCTGTACTAGAGTGAGAAAACCAAGAATTCTGTCAAACAAAAAAAACAAACACCCCCTCTCCCCCACCCCAAAAAAACCCCCAAAACACAGAGAGCAATGGCAGAAATTCTACAGGCAGAGTAACCCATACGCACCTCAGCACATTTCAAGTTACAACACTGCTGTCATTAAGCTTTCAACACTTACCAGCAAAGATTCTAATGCTGGTCTACAGGAAACAACAACCTATAACAACCTACTACTGTTGTGTAGTATTGCCATAGCTCAAGCAATAAAGACTGAAGCAAGAGTTTAATTCCCATGAACCACAGGTTACCAAATGAATTCTCTGAGGCTATAATCTATAGTTTGCTTTAAAACAAAAGAAGCTACATGAAGAGATACACTTCAACACCAACATTCAAGTTACAAGCATTTCATTACCAAAACTAGAGAAGTTAAGGGCATCCTTAATTCAGTCCTTTCCTGTACTTCCAGGAAAATGAGGGATTGCTCATTCTCTCCTCATTCCTCTCCACAAGTGTTTTCACAATTCTAATCATGAATAGATTATACTACCTTTTCAGGGTATTTCAGCAAGAATTCAATAGATTTCTCCTGTGGTTTAATATACAGTTTTATTTTAATACACTGCCTAATTTCTTAAAGCATTTCTTCGTAGCTCTCATACTTGAAGTACAAAGCAAGTGAGCCACACTAAACAAGACAGACTGAATCCTGACACGAGGTCAAAACTGCCCATTAATTTTGGGTGACAATTTGTAAAGCTCATTTTTTCTAGGATACACATCAGCATATAAAAATTCTTATTTACAACACAGCTACCACTGAGTTCAGATGTAAAAGCAATTCTGATAATCAGACCATAGTTAAGCAACATGAAATAAAGAACAGTGACTAGTCATAACTGCAGTGTAAGTATCTGAATTACCATTAAAACATGGTAAACATCAGCATTGCATCTTAATTACCATTTGCAACTACTTAGCAAAAGCAGTGTTCAAGTGCAATTCTTTAAGGTAGCATACTTAACACTGACATCTGTTTTTCTTTAATAAACATCATCTTCTGCAATAACTGAAGCAGAGACTACGGAAACACGATAGGTCCTTCCTATATAGCTCCAATTTATCACTAAAGCAAGTCTATCTCAGAACTAACAGAGGCAATGTCCTGCGAGGAAACTAGAGATACAAATGTGCTTGAAGATAAAATAAAATGAAAAAAACTCCTATGTACTTGGGGATTAAATTCAAAGCTGTACAGGCAAACAGCTTTGGGATTTTCTAACCTTTTATTATCTCATTTTAACTTTTAAAATCAAAGTAGATTTTGGTGTAGCTTTCTACCTGTTTTACCATGGGATTTTTGATTTATCATCTTCAAACTTTTGTTCAATGCACATCTTTTATACACACTCTTCCTGAATGTAGGTGGTGACATCCAGGGTCACTACACGACTCAACAAGTTTTTGAAAAGACTGCACGGCTTTTCAGACCAACAAGCTTCAAGTCTGCTAACATTATCCAACATTGCAAGAAACTGCATGTTGAAAACATGACTAAGGAAGTTAAAAAAAAAAAAAAGCTAGCTGAGCAAAGAGGATTAGCACGAAGTGTGGAAAGCCAAACTGAGCAAAGTTTGCTTTTGGTTGTACAGGAAAACCAAAGGGGTTGTGGTTTTGTTTTCTTTGTTGTATTGGTCTTTTTCATTTGCTCAGTTTTGGGGAGGCTTTTTGGTGGGTTTTTTTTTAATATTTCATAAAAGACACACAATTTAAAATACATTTATACCAGTATGGAGAGCTATTTATGTTAATTCGTAGTATTTGTGTTTCTACTTGCCCTTAATGAGGAGGAGCAGTGCAACTGCTTGTGAGTTCACCAGCAGGAAGTTAAGACAAAGTTCCTAACTTACCCTCTACGATGATCTGAGAGCAGTTTTTTCATCTTTTAATATAAATAAGCTTTCTTTAATATTTATGATGTGTCACACACACTTCTCCAATACTGCTACTTAAAATAACTTATCCTAGTCTCCAGAAATGTAAGATCCAACATCTACAATCATGTACAAAATCTAGATGTAACAGGAAGAGGTAACACAGGTAATGCTCTTAAAGTTCCTGCTTACTTTAGTTAAATCAGTAGAGGAAGACAAGCTTTTTAGCTTACAGAATGTTTGTTAAAAGACGCTCTACGGGGTTTTTTTATTCTACACTTGTGTTGAATCACTACACTTAATGTCAAGAAATTTAAGCACTTCCTCTGCATGTTGTCATATGAATATGAGTCCCCAACATTATCTATTCTGAAGAACTGAAAAGTCATGTTTGAAGTTCAAGGTGCACAAATCACAAATACAAACCTACACCCCAGAGATCAATAATGTAAGAGGTGGAAACCTAGTGACAACCTTGTGGCAAACTTAACCCCTCACACACCTATTCCCAAATATAATACATTTAATTTCAAAGAAGAAATAATGACACTTGTATCTGTTAATGAATATGTTTGCACGGATGGTTGCATTAAAATTAATCTTTTTAACACTTCTGATTGGAAAAGAGCCAATTAGCAGTTACACACTTAAAAAGTCACATGGATATCATTTTGTCATCAGACACTTGAACTGATACCCTACATGAAACCTTTTTACATTCACCTGTGTAGCTTCTCTAGGTTTTAAACAGAACTGAAGACACTCAGTTTTACACTACAACTACACAACTGTTGCGTAAGACACCTAGCTTTAAGAAACAAAGTACAAATATTTTCTTTTGAACAGGAACATTTATACAAAATCAAACCAAAACCTTTGCAACATCTCCCTGCAGCTAGTTACCACTGCTTTTAACCAAAACTTAGAACACAGAAGCTTAAGAAGCACAACATGCAAAAGCAGAACTGCCAAAATTTTATTGCATTGACAAGACCATTTCATTTTGCTACCAAAAAATGCTAAACCCAGTGCCTTACACAATTTCTGAAATACAGACAAATTCTCCATAAGAAGATTCCTGGAAAGATATGGTATGAAAGTAATACAAAGGTGAAGTATCCATGTGGAAAACCATAAAGTTCTTAGGATAAAAATTGCAAACATCAGTTTAACTAGAAAGCAAGAAAAAACCTACCACAGCAGAAAGTCTCCTACTCTTCTCAGGAAAGAAGGAAAAAAAAAAAGAAACAACCAACCAAAAAACACTACACCCCTCTCCCCATCACTTAAAGCCTAGATGGTTTTGAACATTAGTCAGGTTAAGCATGGTTAAAGGTGCACACACAACCTGAGTGATGCTTGGACATGCCATTTCTCAGCCTACCAAATGGGAAATTGTGACCTAACTATTTTCAGTCGCTAATTACTAAGCCTACAAATTCTCAGCAAGAGCTGGAATGAATAGTTTTTAGCTCATGCACTCACATAAGCAATGAAATCTGTCTTCTAACACAGAACATACTTTGCCAAACCAAACAGCTGAAATATTGTTCTTCTGTATTGAGCATCTGTATCTCATTTGTGTTCAAAACCTGAGAGAAGTACTTCACATGCACTTACGGACTAGCACTATCATTCTCCTCACTGTTGAGGCATTTATAGTTTATTTTCACATGCCCTGACACTGTATTAAAAACCATACTTGAAAGATACCCAAGCAGAAAAAAGCAGTCTGTTCAGTCCATATCTTCAGTATGCAGCTGTTTATCACCATGTTATTACACACCTTAATAAAACCTACAGTTGCAGTGATTACTTATACTTCTCTGATAAAAAAAAAAAATCAAAATATTGGCTCAGAGTATTATAACTTACTGTGGATATTTAATGAAAAATATAACTAATGACTACTTCTGAAGAACAGAGATGTGGACAGCAAAGGAAAAACAATGAAGAACAGATCTCCAAGTTACAAACTTTTGCTAGAAAATAGTGCAGAAGAAAACAACACACAATTTAGGAAAGAAAGTAAAGCCCAAGACTTCAGTGTTGTGGTTGCATTTATTAAAAAAAAAAGTCTGAAACTAGCCTGGAGAAATATTTACAATTATGACAAAACAGTCACTACAACAATCTGAAAAGCAAAACACCATCAAGGAGGGAACAAGCAGGACAATAAAACCATCTGGTTTGAATTCTGAACCAAGTATTTTTACAGACCAGCTTGACAGTAAAATTTTTATACTAAGGCCAAAGATAAAACTAGGAGTCTTAGTTATTCTACTTCATTGTACTTTCCACTTGAATTATTCCACTTTTAAAAACATTAGGCTACTCACATAGACCTCTTGAATATAATGCTGATGGACTTCAGGTCAGAAGAACTAAAGTTAAACCTCATCTGATCCCCTGCCCAATACAGACCCTATACCCTGGGATTTGGGTATCGATACCTAGTATTATGTTCATGTAGTAGACAGACGTTTGTAATTGACATTAATCTTTATTAAAGTTAGTTCTGACTTTGTATTTAGGTTTATTCACCTTAAGGAAAAGTTGCTGTAAATCTTCAGAACACAGCATTTCCAGCATATGTGGCATACTATGTTAGTGTAGCATACACACAACATCATGACTGCATTACATGGCCTTAACTAAAAAACCAAATGTTAATTAGTGGCCAACTTCAATACATTCCCAAGTTTCATCTCACAGCTACATTTTGCAGCAATGTGAGCAATTCCATCACAGCTCAGAGCTTTCAGAACTTTCTTGCTTATATGCATACCAATAAACCCAGGTACATCTACAAAGTAGCATGAAGATGCAGCTTCATTTTTATCTAGTATCAAAAATTCCTATTCAACTCCTGTTTGAGATGAATACTTAGCAAATACATGAGCAACACATGTCAACAAAATGGAACCACTATTCCCAAATCAAGCAAAAGTCATCTAATGAAAGCCTCTGTATTACCCATAAATACCAAAAAAGGGACAGAACAGGATCAAGTCCCCACAAAATTAACTAAAATTTTGCTTTACTAGAAGTGGTTAACAATTAATAGATGCATGACTCATTCCAAGTGTTATTTCATTGGTAAGTTCCAAAACTGCAGAAATTCCACAGTAGCCTCATATCATTCCCAACACTGTCTACATCTTTAAGTGTCTAAAGGTAGCTATCCGACCTCTACTGAGATGACGAGATATCCATCCAACATCAGAAGGAACTCTGCAAAACTCAACCTTCACACAAAAAAGCTGTGGCAGTACAGTATAATGCTTTCCAAGTCAGATATTGGAAAGGGCTAATAATAAAAATTCTGTCATGCTTGAACCAAATGTCATGTGTATTACAACTCTGCTAGTTAATATCTAAAAAATTCAAGTAATGGAATACAATCTTTTGCTTCCAATAAAGAATCTCATCCAGAAGAGAGCCCTTTCTACAGCTGATCTGCTTACCTGGGTCCAGTTACTGCTGGATACATTAATAGAGATAGCCAACACACATGCAACCTGATCACACGAACTTTACACATTTTTCAGTTTCTACCATTTCTAAACTCCAATTTCTCATGCAAAACTGTTTGGTTTAGTCATTTGAGCATGAACTGGTAGATGCACAGAAAACAAGATCAGAAGCCCCATCTTCTGTAATTATATTAATTCTATCTGCAGGAAAACATAGCAAAAACTAAAGCCATCAGAAGCGTGGAACAGCTCTACAACACAGGCAATTGAGTCATGACATAGACCATATGCAGCATCAGCATAGTAGGAAAAAGTAATATATTGCTAGCAGCTGACATGACCATTGGCTGAATAACAGAGAACTGAATTTTAGTAATTGCAGGCAGACATGCTAAGCCTGTATGTACAAATACACACAGACTGAAGAGATGAACAGGTTTCCATGTGTCACATGAAACACAAGACTAATCCAAACTCACAAAGCCCTATTTTGCCTGCCTGTAGAGATGTACTGCAAACCTCAAAACACAGAAAACAGTATCAGCTGTTACTTCAATATTGCTATGCAATGTACAGAAGGAAAAATGCATCACACTACATGCAGTTTTATTTGTATCTCAAGAACTCAAAGTAAATAAACCTTAAATTACAGCAAGCTGTAAAACAGAGTAGCAACTTAAAGGGCACATCTTTTACAGTTAATATAGAACTGGAGAGAAGATTTGACTTTTCAGGCCAGCTCAAGTTGCACAAAACATCACTGTCTTATATACAGCATTATGGCGACTCTTTAAACAGTTACAAACAGCAATCCAGAAACAGCACACATCTGACACAAATGAGGCACAGGACAGTGCAAAGGGGGTATTTCCAAAATATCACTAGACATCTGAACAACTTCAACTAACCCATGACTCATCAATTCACTAGCTACTTTTGGAGTCTGAATAGTTAAACAAGGATAACTACTGTAAGACATCTTCCATTTTTTGTTACACATCCACCACATACACTTAACTTCAGAATGTTCAGATGCTGTTTCTCTGTATTTCGATGAATTGCAAATCCTATTCGAATGCACATACTATCTTACAGCAAGTGAGTCATTCACCACTTCCTGGCATAATAATGAAGAAATGAAACTACTAAGTTGTATCTGCAGAAGTGAAATATGTACAAGTTTGTATAGCATCCTGCTTAGTGGAAGATTAGTAAAGGCCATATCCATTACAAAACACATTTTAGCAGTTACACAAACAAGAATGTACTTCTTAGTTTAGTCCCCAAAGACTGAAGGATAAAATGAAGTTATAATTACTGATTTAAGTCATATTTGAAAAACAGGAACTGAAAGTTGCTGACTAGAAAAGAGGAGGTGGTATTAATATCAGTCTTTTAGTTATCCAGTGTGCACCTGTTAATTATTTGTTTCAGAAAGTTATCATAACCAATCACAGACATTTAAAAATATTTATATAAAATTATAAAACAATCCTTTCAGCAGGAGGTTGGACCAGACTACTTCTAAAAATCACATCCAACCAATATCCCTTGATCTTAGGAAAATCCAAACTGTTTATTCTGTAATTCACCTGCAACAATAATTTCTTAATTCTCTCCAAAAAATTCTATACCTACATACATATAACATGTATTTATATTACACATGTATGTCTTTAAAAAAACCTCCCAAAAGGTGAAGAAAAGTAGTAAGAAATATTGGCTATAAAGCAATTAGATGCTAAAGAGTTAAAACATTTTCTCCCATTACTATTAGTCATGGGTAAGTCTAAAGAAGAAAGCCACCACTAAAGATACACGTTACAAAACTTGTAATATAAGCTATAAATTTAGGGGGAAAAAACCCAACAAAACACACACAAGAAAAACCAGTAAAGAAGGACAGTATGAAGGAATTTGATTGATCATGAACAGATAAATGCAAAGAAATCACTGCCTTGGTGCTAGACAAGACTACATAAATTTAAGTAGTGCTAAAGAAAAGTAAGTCATAGTTTTGTTCTGCTTTCAAAACATTCATTTCTTACAGTCATAAAGGAAATACTTCCTTTTCTCTTGGTAGGAATAAACAATATACAGCAAGTGTTATTAACTATATCATGTCATCAGATCTGGAGAACTTGATTCCACATTGTTTCTTAGAGACATTCTACAACCCATAGAGAAGTACTACTTGGGTACTTGCCACTTATTAAAAATACTAACAACTTCAAAGTGACCATGTAAAATTTTAAACTGAAAATTGATGAGGCCAGCAAAAATGACAGCAAGCCTTTCCTGCTTAAGCTGCTATAGATTTGCATCTTTAAGATTGCTTTGAAATGTGTTAAGGTTCGTCTGCCTCACTATGTCACTCTTCAAAAGTGCAATCAAAATATTTCACAATATACAGCATCTGTCTTACATTAATTCTTCCAGATTACCGACAAGTAGTAAGTACATATACAGTCTGACATGTTCTGAAAGGTAAGGTATGTTAATCCTCCTTTGCACATAAAGAGAGAATCTTAACAGCTTTAAGCAGTAATAACACAAAACAAGAAGAAATCAAATTTTGCGCTAAGGAAAGCATAGAGTCAAAATGGCAAATACATAAAGGAGACCTTTCATTAGTCAAATTACTCTCAGTAGACATGAACAGCTGTCACTTTAACAAGGCCTTAGGAAGAATGTGCATTAAGTATTTAGCTTGTAGAGTTAGTACTAGAAGAGCAATCTTGACTCTTATTAGAGCTACTGCAGAATCTGTTACTAGGAATAATCGAGAAAGCAAAAAAAAATCTGCATACATTGGTACAGTGAAGGCATAAAAATAGGTCTGAACTAAATTGTAAACCAGTCAAATTTGATCAATAATCAATACACAGCTGAACTTCAGTGTGGCACACTTTTTTCCCTCCCCAGAAATTAACTGTACTGATTTTTATAGTGCTTATGTTAATACTGGGGGACACACCACAAAAAAACCTCCATAAAAAATGCCCAAAAAAAACCAAAAGAAAACCCCACTATTGGTCGTACATCTTACCTCACTGTGGGCTGGAAGCCTTTCTTTTTAAAACAAATCATTATTTTGTTTAGGCAGTCTATATAATAGGAACAGTCAAATTCGCTATAGCTTGTCAAAAATACCTGTCTTGATCTAAAGTACAATTTTACGAAGAGTTTGTCCACCTAGATGTAAAGATCCAGATTATCTGGCAGGTACTGGCCTCTGAAAAGTCCAGAAGTCAGACTGAGGTAATTAACAACCTCATACTGTTCTGAAAATGTATTTTAAGGACATTTATCTACCTTGACACAAAAAGTCTTCCAATTAAGGCAGTCAATATAACCAAGAAAAGAAACAAACATTGTAACAAGCAATAAACAAAAAAACTATTAAGAGCTCCAAACTTTGTTTTAAATGCCACTACTAATCTATTAGTAACAGCTACTACAGGTAAACTCATTATTCACATTACACCAAGCAAAACAATAGTTAAGGAAAGTAAGAGGAAACTACATTCCTCTCCAGCACTGTAAGGTTATTGTGTTCACATAATGAAGACAAAAAAACCTGAAGTAAACAACACTGTCTAGCCAGCAATGGCAAGGCTAAGCAAAAATAAAATCCCTAGGAGAATTCAGCTTAGTAACCAGACCATTGTAAGAATTCACAATTAAAGGCAACATGGTAAGGGTTTGGGATTGGCTTTATTTCTTGATAGCACCTCAAGCCATGCCAGAGAGGCTGCAATAGTTTCTAATACCCAATACAATGGAACAGGTTTGATTTGACCACAAATAACAGTTTTAAGATACAGCTCTAATTAACGAAGACTGCTGGTAACAAACCCCTAATACCTCTACTTAGAGATTTTGAAAAAGCTGTTTGAATTCAACATCCATTTCTGTAGATCTTCCAAGAGATTATGAAGGAAATGCTTTTTCAATTTTACTGGGAAAGAGTGAAGAAACAGGAGGATGCTTAAAGTATAGTTTTAACTTAAGTCATAGATACCAGACTCATTAACAAAATATGACAAGGTTCTTCTGGTAGGTCATTTACTTACCTCCACTTGCTGACTCTTGCTCTTCCCCTTCAGGAAATGTAGCCTGGCTTGGTAAGCTATTCCTAGAACGAGTGACTGACTCTAAGTGTGAAGCCCTTCCCAACAGAGATAGCTCATCTAGCACCTCTCCTTCTTTGGCTTCCAAATCAGATTTTGAAGTGGTTAACTGTTTTATGTTACCTGGTGCCATTAAACTATTTGGGTCATTTAAACAAGCTACAGTACCACTGTCCAGGCTTAACACTCTGGCACGATTCTTGGCACTGTTTGTGCTAGAAGTCCGTCGTGTAGATCTTTTTTTGCTAATTCCTTCAGAGCTTACGTGGGTTTTGTGAGCATTTTCAGAGTCTGTGCCCCCACGTTCTTTAGAAACGTATTTGGTCTTTAAAGCACTGTATTTTCCCTCAGGAGACTGGCATGAATGGGAGGTGGTGCTGGAAGAGCTATCACTGCTGAACTGGTGAGCTGACTGCATGCTTGATGTCCTGCTCAAGTCACTTTGATCACTGGAGTCCTCATCATGACAAAACACAGCACTGTGAGGTTTAGTACCAGATACACCTCGGAAGGAAACATATTCCCTGTGCCGACTTGAATCAAAACTACTAGCCCGCTTTTTTCCTGTCCTTCTCCGGCTGGACTTGTGGGTAGAGGCTGTTCGATGTATTAAACTAGAAGATTTTGGTCGAACATCTCCTTCTTTTTGTTTTCCACTAGTTTCTTTAGAAGCTCTTGAATCTACTAACACAGCTAGTTTCTCACTCTGCTCCTCTCTCTGTTCAGCAGCCTTCCCAAGCGGCCTGTCAGCTTGTGTAGTTAATTCATTGGCATGTGGGTTCTTATTGGCCTCTTCTGAAGCAGAGGCACCAAGACCTTTCTGGCTGAGCATCTCATCAGATGCATCAGAACCCTTTACCTCTTGAACACCACCCAGAGGGCTCACTTCCACAGCAGTCCTTTCGCTACTAGTCCTTTTGTCAGTAGTAGAACTACTGTCATCCTCTGAGTCGACACCACAGTCTTTTTTCTTACCATCCTTTTTCTCTTCTCTAGGAGACTCCTCCTCGTGCTCTGATAATATACTCTCTATATGCGTTGAGCTAGTATGTTCACTTTTATAGCTACTGATGGTACTGTTGGTGTCACGATCAGTCCCACTGCAGTAGCTTTCTGTTGAACCACTGCTTCTAGTACTCAGGCTTCTCAGACTGTCCATACTTTTGTCGGCTTTCAAGGATTTGCTCTTCCCACTCTTAGTCAATGGTTGAGGGCTGCTACTTTTCAGAATGTCATCTAATTGAAAAACTCCTGAAATGCAAGAGTTCTCACCCAAAGACTCTCGGGATCCAGAAGGGGGCTTGGAAGCTTCTAACTCACTGACAGGATCTAGTCCTCGTTTTTGCTGATAGAGGGGGAAGTCATTTAGTGAAGCATCTGGAAAAGCAACAGCAGAGCTAGAAGTCCTTGGTACACCTCGTGGTCTATGATCCTTCCTATAGGAGTGAGAATGCAGAGTTACAAGCGAAGCTACTTCTGTGTCACATGCACTGTTTTTAGACTGGTCCACAAGCTGGTTGTTCGAGAGGCACACTTTGTCACTGTTGTCCCTTGGCAAATCCTGTCCAGAGGACAATGAAGGTTGGATGGAGACAAACGAGTCGTTCGACACCAGACGAAAAAGCTTCCGATCAGTCGCCAAATCTGTTGAAGTACATATTTAAAAATATTAATGAAAAACACTCATGTAAGTTATACAACTTGCTTTGAAACTGTTTATATCAGACAAAGTAAATTAACTGAAAAATCCAATTGCAAGTACTGTGAATGCATCACATTACCATTTAAAAATATTTTATAACATCTGGGCAAACATGACAGGCTTTTTTTAATAATGAAAGAAACCATCAATACCAGCTTACCCCAGCAGCTAATAAGACAATGCAATTCTGACAAGTCCTCAACCTCCTCTATTGCTTATGTGTCTCAGACTTAATATTTTCACGTAGCCCAAAGTTTCTTATAAAAGACTACCTTGCCTATTGTTTTGGTTCCTACACGGAGTAAACAAACTAAGATTATTAATAAAAACAGAGTAAACCCCACTAACTCTGAAGTCACCAAAACCACAACAAAAGTCACCTTTCCTACCAGATACCAAGTAAGCTCACAGTTAGCAAGGATGCAGTCAGTGTCACAGGTCTTTTTGTACCATACTGAAACTCCCTATGAAGTCACTGAGTTTCACTACCCCTAAAAAACCAAAAAACCACAGTAGTTTCTGCTGTTAAAGCAAACCATGACGATTCACTGCTAGCTCTTGATTAGAACAATCGTTCCTCTTACCCATCACAAGCAGTCTCCTGTAGAAGTGTCCACCTGCAGGCAGTACTAAAAGTCAGACTACTTTCCCTTTTGGTACTAATCACTAAAAATAGAAGATCTGGAGGCCAAGTTCAGTTTCTACAGTTGCTAAATTTCTGTAGAGTGTATGTGAACACATGCAACTTAAGAGACTTCACAGTTACATTACTCAGCTGAAAGTAGCAGAACCCTGCTGGCCTATTACAATAGCATGGCCACCTGTGATGGTCTATTTCAAACACACTTTCTGCACTGAAACACACATTAATGACAATCATCCATCTAATGGCCCTAATCACCCACTAGTGATAAGACTGGAAAAATGAAAGGTGATATTCTCAGAGTTAACTTCCTCCTTATCACCAGGTACTTGAAAAATCAGAAAACAAAAGATTTCCCTTTGGTTTTATGCTGTTTTAGTCAGAGCAAGTCTTTTTCTGGTAATGAAGTGAAATGAAAAATTGTCAAGTTTTGTTTCAGAACACAAGCAAACAGTTTCCTTAAATATTAGGGAAAAAAAAGAAATCACCAAGCTCTAATAACTTGCACCTTGGAAGCAGTCTATAGCTCTAAGAACATACAGCTCTGTATGGGGTTATTTACTTTATAGAAAAGCCATTTCCATTTGTCTGTACTTGTAAGCAAAGCAAATTACAACCCCAGGCCACCTGTAGTCTGAGATACTGTCTAAAGAAATTAAGTTAGCTATCTTTCAGCAGTAAGGTTACAGTAAATATTTATTACCTGCTGGAAGATGCCAGAACAAGAAACACACAGTCAAAGAATAAAGTTAAAAGCATTCAAATTATGCTTCTCAGAAGCTTGAGTAATTAAGAAAGGAAACAGGGAACTTCAAGATAGACTCTAAGAAAGGGTATCAACAAACTGCATTAATTTATTTAGCATATTAAGCAAAAGGTCTTTGGTAACAAAATACCATGTTTAAATATGGAGAAGAAGAAATTTTACCTTGTTCTTCACTCCCTTCTTTACATAGGCTAGAACTCTGGCCAAGACTCAAACTGATATCATCAGAGGTCTTGGCAGTGTCAGTATCACCTGTGAATTTTAATAAATGAGAGTACTAGTGCTCAAAGTATTAACACATTCATCTACATTCTCACTTGTCATGAAAGACTGCTGCTTGTATTTCTTCATTTATAGGTAAGCAACAATAATTACATAATTACAATAACACAAGATTTCTTTTAGATACAAGTACTGTCTACTCTATTTCTTTTATCTTCCACAGACCTCAACGGAAATAACAATTTTTTTTTCCCCCCTTAGAAGTGTATCTATTGGAACATTTACTTTTGCATGGTTGCCCATTAAAAAAAAAAAAAAGAGGGGTAGACTAAGAAAATGCTTGTAATGGTCAGAAAAGCAAGGGGAAAAAAAAAAAAATATCAAGGTGACAAAAATTCATATTCAAATTTTTTTTTTGCCTTATTAGTGGCTGGATAAATTCACAAGAAATTATTCATAATATGCAAAATTGTTATCTTTTCATTTTAGAGGAGTTCACAAGGGCTGGAAAACACTTTAGCTAGATGCCAAGCAACCAGGAATAATCAAGTCATTGATATACAATACCAGAATGGTAACTGGTTGCACTGAACTCAAAATAGTAGAGAAAAGTCTACCCCAACCAACCCTTTGGTTCTGCATTTTATAGGCAAAGGGAAAACCTGTCATTACATGGGAAAAGGAACAAGAGCCCCAGAATATCCTCTCCTCATGTTTTGGTCATATAATTTCCATGTCCAAAGAAGACCTCCTCCAACTAGTAAATGCTGTATTTTGCTCAAAAAAGAAAAAAAAAAAAATCAAGATGAGTATGGTAGACAGTATTTGGAAACAACATAATAAACAACAGCGATGTGAAGTGCTTCTGCAAGATAATTTAAATAGCTAAAAATCTCACCTTTGATGGTTGCTGCTGTTCCCAGACGAGATAACCCAGATCCAACCTAAAAACGGAGATTTATGTAAAAAGCTGTACACTTTCAGGAAATAAACAACTCTTATTCCCTATTACTGCAACACATGTATTGCCAATACACCTAGAAGAAGTTTTTGAAGGCACAAGAGCATCCAGCAGCACAGTGCTGTAAAATTCTGACTATGTGTCCACTGCAAGCAGAGATGGCAAGTCATGTAATTAAGCATCCAACTATATCACACCACTATTCCATTCAAAACCCAATGTTTCTGGAAACTTTACTATGCTGATTTTAAAAACAGTTTCTAACCTAGGAATTCTCCTTACTTAATGTGGCAACAAAGTACAAGTGCAGTGTTATACTAATAACTGCTATTGTAAAGCTGAACGTTTAATGCAGTGATCCTGGTTGTCTAAAATGCTTAAAGAAAACACAATCTTACTATAAAACTTATCTGTTCAACACAGTGAACACCAAGCTAAATCCAAAAACTGCTCCCATGTGAAAAAAACCGTATTTTTCCAGTTAATTTCACATTCAATGGCAAACCAGCAGGCACGGTACCTCTTCATACAAAAAAATGTCACCATTTAGGTTTGCAGTCTACCTTTCTACATATATCTTATAATCCACAGGAAATTACTTTACAGAGATGGTAAAGAGAACTTAGTCTTTCCTTCAATAATATTTTCAATACAACCTCTTTTAACTATAGATAGCATACAAAAATGCATGTGTCAGAAAATTAAATTACTCAGAAATAAGATAAAGAGCACTCAAAGGCAAAATCTGAACCCATAAATACATAAAAATTTGGGATGCTGTTTTCAAAAAATTCCTAGTTCAAGTTACTTTGAGGAAAAGAGCATAATTCTACTAATTCTTTTCTGTAAGCACAGCAATTGTGGTAACCTGAAGATGTGTGCAGATTCTATTCAGCCATACCACAGAAGAACAATGGCTCTGTTACGGGTAATGTGAAAAAGCAGCTAAGAGTTGGTTTAATACATTTTCTTCACTACATTGTCACACATACTTTTAGTTACTCATTTTGTCATGTTTCAACATTTTTTCCCTTCAGTAATATGCTTTGCTGAATTCTGTCACTGAATACAAATGCATCATCATAGTAAAGCTATTTAACACAAAAAACTGAACAGAAATCAGATGCTTACTGTTCACATTCCCTTTTGATGCTACACATTCAATCACAGGGGACCAGTGGATACTAATTTTATTAGGACAAATACATTCTAAACACGATACTTTCTGTCCCAGTAGCTTGAACTTCTTCACATGCTTTAATATTAAAACTGTTGTAAGTATGTTTGGAACAGGTTTTTCCCAAAGACAAGTGAAAGAACTAGTCTGGGCATCATGTTTCCATCTTCCCACATAGACCATCGCTTCCTATTCCTTTGGCATTTGCTGGTGTTCTCTCTTAAAGGAAGGAAAATCTCTTAAGAGTATCTATGCTGCATAACTGAGCATGATTCAGATAAAACACCAACATTAGCATACCACTGCACTTTGTTATCTACTGCTTGCTCAGAGAGCTAATTAGAAGAACATGATATTGTAATACCACACCAAGGACTTCCATGTCATTCAAAGACAGGTTCTGTGTCTTTACTATGATGCTGCATTGCTCATTGTCAACATAACTGTACAGCCTGGCCAGACCATCTACTTGTCCTCATGAAGGGTTGATAAAAAAGTAGCCACAACTAGCTAAACATCACAACCCAGACAGAAGGAACAGCACATCCAATGCTATGGAATTTGAACACAAACCTGGTAGACATAATATGGAAACAGAGCAACTTCCCCAGTGAAATTCAAGGCAACTAGAGCATAAAGCAGTTACATTAAAATGTAAGAAAGCCATGTTCTTCAGCACTTCTATCTGGTAGGAGTCCCTATTTATTGCTTTCTTCCCAACCCTGCTGAACAATCAAGAAAGTGAATATTTTGCAGAGGACATCCAAAAAATAAGCAGTTTTAGTCTTTCCATTTCTAGCAGTTTATCTTTCTTTATACTTAAGCAAACTAACTGTTTCGACTGCAAAATTTGAACTACCAGGAATAATAACTTTCAAAAAGCTATTTACAATTGCAGGAGATAATCAGCAGTGGATACTTTCTAAGACAACAGAAACCTCCTCAAATACAGCACTTAAATTTACCAATTAAGCTTTAAATGGCAGAACAAACAAAAGTAAGGGAGGAAGAAAAAGTTAGAACATAAGGATGAAGATACAGCTTGAGCTATCTAATGGCTCACCAATACCCAGAGGGACAAGGGAATCCCACCACAGTGGGTTCTTAGTATTTAGCTCACCATGCTCTGAGCCATTTTGATTTATTAAATCAGAAGAAAGCTAGTTGAACAAAAGTGAACACTTTCTGATGGGACAGTAGGCTCCCTTACAAAATCCAGCCATTACTAATTTAAGTACACGATGGGATGAGAGAGCTATGCTGCTGGGAGAATGCAATGCCTTACTAATAAAGCAGTTACATACAGAAAGATAAATTGTTTAATCTAATACAAATTACAAAAAAAACCCTGTAAAATAATAGGAAGAGGTTATCTACAGATTGCAAAGCCAGCAATACTAAAGCAACAACTGCAGTAGCTTTAATTCTCACCTGGTTGTTTGGATCTATCCCAGCATAAGAATTGCGTGAACTACAGCCAACAGGGGGAGTTGCTTCTCGTATGAACTCTGACATCTCAATCCCTCCACCAGGGTCACTGAGAGAAACATTAAAAAAAAAAAAACAAAACACATTATCCCACCAGTTAAACAAAAGTCTGTCTATGTTGACTGCAGATTCAAAACAAGTTTTCCCTTCTCAAAAATCAGGGGCTCAAATGTATTCCAGTATCTTGGATGAACACTGCCTGTTTGACACATGAAGCTCAGTCTGAGCTGGAGCACGCTATACACTGTCACAGAAGCTGCCACCTTAAGTCCATTGTCACCAGCCAACACAAACTGTGAAGACCTAGGTGCTATAAGACATTCCAAAATGCTGACATATTAAATTTTCCCTGTCTGTACATGTACACATGTAACTTTTGGATCATCTGTGCAACTATAACACCCAGAAATTCACCAATAGAAAAATGTACTACACAGAACTCAGAGCATGGAAAGGACTCCTGTTTTTTTCCTTAGACTGAATCTAGGAGCAAAAGCAAGGATGGCTAATGAAGAAAGCCACATGTAAAAGTTTTTGGACAGGCAGAGACATATAGGGCCATGGTATCTCTCCCAGGGATGCAAACCACATTTTCCTACCCAAAAATAACTTTCCTTCAGGTACTTTACAGTTCCTACCAAGAAATACTTTGAGGTACAACATATATACCATTACATCCTAGTGATTTCACCCTTTCTGGATTAATAACTATTGGTTTGAAATTATTTCCTAGAGCAACACCATCAAATTCAACAGAATTCAGCTTGTCAAAGGCAGATATTTTATGAAACAAGGGCAAGTTGGATCCATCCATTAGGAGAACAGGATCTGAAATAAGCTGAGGACTAGAACACAAGGATCCAACCTAGCACTGATTGTTAATTGCAAAGAGGAAGCAGTTGAGGCACTCTTCTTCTTATCCCATTACAGCTGTCTTCAAGCACCTTGATCCAGAAGACTTCTAAACAGAAGTAACTGCAGAGTAATTTGACACTGACCCTCTCTGCTTCTTGCCAAGCATAAACAACTGCCTCCCAACAAGCAAAGTCCAGCGTTTTGCTGAACAAAGTACGCATGCACAACGCTCCTCCAGCTGGACCAAAGACACTAAAGACAAAATCCCCCTGAAGAAAGGGACAGAAATGGACAGAAGCACTGCAGGGATTACTTAATTGACAACTAGTCTTATAGGAAAGTCTCATGCAATAAGACCAACACTGAATAGGGTGGCCTGCACAGGGCCAGGAGTTGGAATCAATGATCCTGATGGGTCTCTTCCACCTCCGCATCTTCTGTTATTCTAATAATTTTTGTAATATATGGACATCAATTGAGGGCATTGTAAACAAACTGTCTGTACACTAAAGAACCTGACACATGATTCATTCTGCAGTATGACACTTCAAGATGTTCTCATCTTGGAGAGGTGTAAGGGCACAACCTTGGGAATCACTCTAGGTAATATAAGCAGCACATGATTCTTCCTACATCAAAGAGGTGACCAAAAAAAGGACACTTTGAAGTTAGGAATATATTCTATACTGCTTCAGTAAAAATAAGTTAACTTAAAAGACAACCAGCCATTAGATCACAGAACAACTATGATCCAACTCCAGCAAATTAAAAAAAATAAAAGTAGTGAAAAGCCACCATTTTGTTACAGCTCAGCAAACAGACAGGCACCCTCTTGGCAATGGAGAGCCCTCTCTGACCTGGTATTATCAATTATGCTACAGCAGGTAAGGAAAATGAATTTTAAAAGATACAGTCCCAGCTTCAGCCAAAATATTGCTTCTGTAAGCATTTTAAGAATACAGAAGGACATAGCATGAAATTAAAGACTAAAGTGAAAAAATCTCACAATGTTTAAGTTCAGCATACATTACAATGAAAACTGAAGATATAACAAAGAATGCCTTTCACAAAAAGATGGGTTTCCTTTCCTGTTTGAATAATTCATTGAGAAACACTGCATGTGATTAAAGTACATCCTATGAAGTAGAAAAATAAGTCATTGCAAATATGCTTTCATGCATAGAACTGGGTAGTTAGCCAGGGTAGAAGAAGGAGGCAATTTTGTCTAAAACTGAATCATCAGATATCAGCATGAATAACAACACAATCCATCACTGCCACTATACTCACAGCTTCTGTATTCTGTGATAGCACACACAAACCAATAGATGAACAAAAGCTAGTAACAAGCACCAACAAAGTCTGCAGGAACAAACAGGAAATACAGATTTCTAGGATTGACCACTGTATGCTTAAGTATCTGGACTTTAGCAACATTCAGAGTTCTTTAGAAGCTACTTGATGCTAGTGCTGTGGCCAGGCCTTTCTGATATGAAAATCCACAATTTGTTTCTTACAGCTGGCTGTCTTCATTCCCTAAAGCAAGTGTTAACACTTTTCAATTTGCAAACAAAATAACTGCAGTGAAGTTACTACACAAATCAAGAAGACTGAAAACATTATATCCAGCAGTGGAGATTGCTGTGAAAGAGGCGTTCAAAGATGACATAAAGCAAACTAAAACTATTCTTTCTAATTATTAGTAACTCTTTTAACTAAAATTACTACCAGCAGGTATATTACATTAGCATGTCAGAGACTAACCAAAAGTCTGAAGAGGCCATAAGTCTACATGAATTCAGAAGTTTAAAATCTGACTTAGGCTGATTGACTACTCAAATCTGACATTCAGACCAGAACTTCAAGAGGTAACTGGAATAAGTTATTTTGATTTCTGGACAAAGCAGAGGAAAGGTTTTATTATTTTCCTTTGAAAATCATCATCTGTCCTTAATTTCCAATCAAAATAGCAGGGTAACAAGTCAGGAGGCTGCTCTCATAATACAGAAGAGCCACTGCATCTAGCAAATGCTAGATCACAACAGCTTCAAGTATTAAGACAAATTTTCTTTCCAGCTTGAGTCACTAATTATAGTCAAAAATACAAACCAACTCCAAACTCAAGAACAGGTCTGCCAGCCACAGAAAACTGCAAGGAGAATAAAAAGCAAAAGCAGGGCAAGAGTTTTAGAGATCACCTTTTTAAAATTTTATTTCTCTTGCTCATATTTAAGTAGACTGTAAATATTTCAAAGATGCAACATTCTCCAGCTACTAGCTTTACTTGATAGAAATACATTTGAAATTTATGTAGCATCATTATTACAGTTCCCCCATGCTGATGGAGATCAGAAACAGCAACGTCACCAGATGAACGCTTTACGATACTTTGAACCATAGCAGTCACTGACAAGAAGCCATATTCATACATCCAAAAGAAGGATTGACTTAAGGGTTTTAAATTATTTATGTGGGTCCACTGATACCCAACAAAGATCGTGCTTGCATTGCTTCTTCTATATTTCTACGAGACCAGCAGCCTATATCTGCTCTACTTGCTCTCATGAAACCTCACAGAAACATTACTATACCAACTACATGAAGTATGAAAACAGCAACTCACATTCCTATCTCTATATTAAGACTAGCTTCTTTCAAAAGAGAAAAAATTAACTAGAGAATTTCAGCTTTAGAAAGAGGACAGCAAAAAAATAAACAAGGCATCCCTAAAGGAACAGTAAGTTGTTCTTTGCTTAAACATACTGAAGTTTCACGGAAACATTAAAAACCCCCATCCACAAACCAGTGTTGACTGAAGATAAATGAGCAGCTCAAGCAAGCCTACAAGTGACAGCACATAATTTAAGATACCTGAAAGCACCACTTTGAGGATAAACATCTTCAGAAAAAAGGAAAAACAATTCTTAAAAGCTAAACAGAACCCTCAACATTACTTCTACTTAACCCTACAAATATACTAAGATTTGTATCTAAAGTGATCTCCATGAGTATATAATGGGCAGGGTAAAAACTCTAGGATGGCTTTGCAAACTATACTACATACATCTGTATTCAGTATCACATGCTGTAGCCTGAGCTATCAAAACTAATATTATGATTATGCAAATATTTCAGATAGCATCTCTGCTCAAATCTCCCCTATATCCACCTTATATTAGAGGAGCAGAATTCAAAAAGAAGAAAACCCTACCTACACATTCTCTTCCCACACAGGTTTGGGTTTTTATTAGTGTTCCAATTTAACTTACTAATAAAGTTACAGCTCAAAATTAAACACTCATTCTACATCCCATCTACTGGTTTGAATGTTATCCCAGAGTTCTTGTAAGCTTCCAGGCAAAGATTAGTATATACTGTACATCCCACTTACCAAAAAGTAACTCCGTAATTTCTGCATTGACCTTGTTCCCAGTTCTAGTTAAGAGACCTGAAAGTGGGAACAAGGATCATATAAAAGTTAATGAAACTTTAGTTGGCAAGCAGGACACACAGCATCAAACTAACCTCTACTTCTGAGCTCACAATGCTTATAATGTAGTATCTTGTCCCATGTCAACTGCTCCCTAGACAAAACAGAACTGAAACATCCAGAAGTAATTCACAACACTAGTAGAAATTCCCTTGCCAAGTTTGGGCCACTGTTTTGGAAGCAAAAGCTACATGGCAAAAAAACCAAAAAAATAAACAAACAAAAAAAAACCCACCAAAAACCACTCAGAGACAAAACATCTAAAGGTCACACCTAAAACATGCATTACCAAGGTTGCATGAGAAAGAACAGACCACTAGTTTATTTCCATGAATTTTATTAAGCAGAGTAAGCATTAAGATACAATTAGGGAAACAGAATGCCAAAATACCTCAGTACAGTTTTAGTAAGGTATAGGGTAAGCTAAACGGAGTCACAATTAAAATAAGCAGCTTCAGTTGCCAAACACATCATGGAAAAAGGGGCAGGTTTATAAAAGATTGATACAAGAAGTTACTGTATATCAGCTTTAGAGGAATCTAAGACACCGTTTTTGCCAACAATACCTGAGCTGAGAGAAGACAGAGAAGAATCTAGGACCCATCTCATGAGAAGCTACCCCATATATAGACAGGAAAGTCCTTTCACTTCTAGGCTTAGCATTTTAACGAGCAGCAGTTTAACACTTCCTTTCTTTAAAAGCATCCCAATAAACAGACTCAAGAGGCTTCTTTCAACTACATTTCCTTAGTAAGACACACAGCCTTTTAAGAGTCAGGATAGCATACAAATCACCTCATTTTGAAAACTACTCAGGACTACTAGTACCGGAAACTCAGAGACAAAAGAAAGGTCATCTTTAAAAGCTAACAATTCAAGGTTGATTTACTTCATACAGTTTAACTTTTAAGATGGCCCTAATTATCTAAAGGCAAGCAGAGGCTTTGATAATAGAGCTTGTAAAACATCCACAGTCTGATCAAACTGGTTAAGCTGGCCTTGCTGATGAGTCATCTTTTGCTCTACTTTCTCCAAACAGTCTGGTCAGAGGAGGAAAACCTCTGGTGTTTTTTTATGCTGGCTACAGCAGAGTTCTCTGGAAAGGAATCACCTCCTATTGACAGTACTTCAGAATCATTAACTTCATTACTGAGCAGAGCAATTCCAGAATTTCCAAATTCACAGGAAAATGTTCTCCTAAAGAAAGACTGACTGGAGTCAAGCATTGTATCTGACTCCTGTTTTTGCAACACTAAAATTGAAACCACATCAGACACTCCTCCTAATGATAAAAGGATTAGCATATAGTATGAGGACTTTGAAGCTAGATTTTTAATACTACATCTACTACTGAAATAAGATTACTTGTACTAATTATGTTCATTAAGTATTTTAGTGACCTAATCAGCTCACATTTTTCATGCTATTGTTTCAGTGCTTCCAGCATGTTCAATATTGTTCTTGAGCTCCTCTGGGAGAGGAACTAGGAAATTATTGTGAAACCATCATTTCAAACCTAATACATGAATAAGTCTGCTTTTCAAGACCAGACTTAAAACCATCTTTCAGAACTACAGGTCTGTATCTGTATTCCTCAGTGTTTAATCTCAATCACCACTCCAGTTACACAGATGAAGACAGGACTGTTAGTCATTTGAAGCAGTATGCAAACATCAGCAGACAACTTACCTGGGCCCATTGCTGTCTTTCCTCTTGGCTGAAACATTGCTTTGTTCTGTTTTTGCACCTCTGTCCATATGCTCACTGGCATTCCTCTCCACAATTTCTCCCTCATCCAGTGCCCTGTGCAAACGGTAATTCACCATCTTCAAAACGATAAAGAGAGCTGCAATCACGGGGCAGTAGACAGCTACTATCATCATGGAAGAAGGAAGAGCCTTCCAAAAAAAGAGTAAGAAAAAGTTAATGAATACAAGGTCAAATATCTGTAAGAACACTATCTAGATTTTAACAGTTTGTTTCATGGAGAAAATACGATCATTCTGAAAGTTACACCACCTACAGTTGGTCTTTCTGTGAAAAACATTAAAAGTCTAGCAACACAGAAAAAAGAAACAGCTGGACTACCAAACATACCAAATCACCACAGCACCATGCGCAATAGATTTGTCTCACTGAAGCCTGAGAACCAAGCTGAACTCTTATTCTCTTCTTCCATGCTTTTGCAATGCAAGACCTAGACCAGGAAACTTAGAACTAGCCATGTGTGACACCCAATATTTTTGATTAACTGTTATGAGGAAAAAAAAAAAAAAAAAAAAGGCAAGATTAAACCAAGCAAGCATGGGATGAGATCTTATTTCAGGTCTAGTGAACAGCACTAACTCCGTTTTGGAAAAACCTGATGCAAGTTTGACAGCATGGTTGGATGGGAAAAAACCTGCTTAGATACCAAACACTGGTGTTTTGACTCTGCTTGTCAGCTTCCAACAGCTACTGCTGCATGACAAGATACTGATCAGTCACAAAGGCCAAACTTTCTTACTTGCATACATAAAGAGGCTGCTTACACGTGTGACACACACACTGCATACCAGAACACAATAACCTGCAAGACCAGAGGCAGCAAAGATTTGTGCTAGATCATTGTATGCCCATGGAAAGGTAGCCAACACATGTTTTGAAGAAAAATTTTCATCTGTATGAAAGGCAACCAGAAGCCACATAAAAAAAACCCCTCAGTCCTGAATTCAACATTTGAAATTCCAGTCAGAGTTAAGAGTTGTCATGCAACTTTTGCAGAGGTAAGTAAGGCTTTTACAGATCAATCACTTCAGCAATAGGTATCGATGAAGTCCAGCCTAACAGCTATTTAGGAGAAGTGTTCAAAGTACTGGTTAAACTCCAGATTTCACTTCAACACTTTCATCCTTCTAAAACATGTTTTATTCATGTTTTTAAATTTTGCCATTTCCCTAGGCAGCGACTAAACAAAATGAGCTATTAAGTCTCAGTATTCATCCACAAATAGACCATTTCTCTTACAAAAGCAACAAAAGTTTAGGTTCTGAAGTATTTCACTGCACCACTATCCGTTACCCTGCTCACAGTGTAGTTTGGGATATACTTCCAAAATATAAAAACACATACAGACATATGACAATCAGAATTAAACAGCTGATATCCAGCTTGAACATTAATAGTAAATGAGTAGAACAAATGAACCGTCTTTTTAGACCTCATGGCTGAAAGACAATTCCAGCTCATTTCCATACCTCCCTAGAGAGGCCATGGGAAGAGAAAAGTCATCATTGATAAAGTCCCAGGAACATCTTGCAGAGTCAAAACCACAAAACGATCAAAATATAAGACAGTAATGCCTTTAACCAGCACATAGAAACATTTTGAGTCATTTAAAATTGACTTGCTGACAACATAGCGCAACATTACGCAATGTAACGCAACCTCCTACCTGAAATTATTTCCCTGAATCTTAGAAGGATTTTAAGTAGCATAACCTAACCATAGTTGTCAGCCAATCAATTTTAAATTACTCAGCCTGATCATATGTGCTGAATAGAGAAGCCTCCTTTTCTTTTTCTCTACTCATTTTCCCCTTCTGACTCTTCAAGATGTCCCTGGAACTTTGATCACCACGACAACTCTTTGTAACCCAGCATGGTATCATCCAAAACAAGTCAAGTCTGACAACCATCATCAACACGTACCTTTCCCTCCAAAAAAAGTTAAGTCAACACTGAATATAACATTTGAAGTAGGCCAGGCAAACTAAGCTGAAGTTTTCTAAGTTTCATTTCACATGCTGAGCTGGACAACATCATGATGAACAGATATTCACTCACCAAGCACCAGCTAAGGAGGAGAAAGAAGAAACCAAGCTACTTAAAACCAGCATCAATAAGCAAACAGGATCCACAATCACATAGCATCCCTACAACTCATGAAGCCATGCTAGAATGGTTTCCTCAATAAATGAGGTGTTTCTACTTCCAAAAACTTCAGAGTTGGTTCCCTGCAGACAAGGGCCAGCCCGTTAACTTTGACAAAACACATGAGTTGCTTGTACCTGCTAGGCAGTCTGCTACCCCATCTCACACAGCTTCAACTTTCCTCTCCTTTACAACACCTAGCATTCAGAAGCCATTACCAGAAGAGTCAGACTAACACTAGGTAACAAAAGCTAGAATTGCTCCATAAAAGACATGCCTATACTTTCCTGTCTAGAGAGCTCTTTCTCCCCTCTCCTCTGTCAGCAGGAAGGTCACAGTATATCCAGTTTATCTTCCAAAATCTACACATCCAGCTTTTCAAAGGAAAGCTTTAAGAAAAAGTGCAAGAAAAAAGGCAAAACACCTCATGTAACTTGCAGCAAACCTAACAAGGAATTCAAGATTTTTCCTCACATTCTGTTTTCACAGAATTGCAGAAAAATAAAAAAATAAGCTAAGCTAACTGACTACTTTTCCTTCTTCATATTTGTAGTAGCTGCTCATCTCAGAATAGGGCACATACTCTGGGAAGGAGATGGCATTTTACCTAGCTTAGTCTGCCATATGAACATACTTGACATCAAGTATCATGCTGTGGGCACAGCACTGCCACCCATGGTACCAGCAATTTGTCTGTGGTACAGCCTGAAGAGGAAACTTACTGCAGTCTAAGCTAAATCACTTGCACCTTCTCTGTTTTTCTTAGCCAAACTTAGAAGCACTCAACATCCATTTGGGGTCTTCTCCCGCACAAAACAAAGCAAGCTAAAAGCAAGATTACCATTTTAAACCATGCTTAGCATTTTACCACATTTGAGGAGAGACAGATTTCTCACCAGCATCCTGTGTGATACCACCTTCAAAACTGGAATACAAATCTAAGTCATGCAAATTTCCCACTATATTACATCTCAATACAATCAAAATAATTTCAAATACTAAAGCGTTTTTATTGAGCACAGCATACTAAAACCCTCAGGTTAGCACTTGTTAGTAGATACCAGCTGGCCACAAGTCTACAGCTGCAACAACATTTCAGAGAACAGCCCTTTTTACTGCACATTTCTAATCACTTGCATTAGCACCGAAAGAAAACATACTCCACAGCAGTCATCACAACTGAAGCTCTTGTACAATATAAAGAGCTACCCAGAACCATATAAAAACTGTTTTTAATTATGTTCTGTTGAAAACTTCAGTTATCTAATGACTGAACAAACCCAACTATTAGATAAACTCCTACCTGAAACTATTTCTTTAAAGGGAAGCTAGAGTAGTACACTCAAATATGGGGGGCAGAGAGAAGGACACTGATTTTCTACCACCTTTGCCACAAGAGTTACGTTCCAAATTTAAAGCTTTCAAGTCAACTTACCAAATCCAAGATATACATATGGACAAAGCTAAGATGCAGGAATGCACAGTTAAGGAAGACTACCTCTTCTGAAACCTCCTGGTGGTTAAGTCAGCTCACCTTCTATCACAACACACCTCTTCTAAAAAAGCAGGTAGAAAAAGGTTTAAGCACTTCTAGATTCTAATGGTCAAAATAGAAAAAGAAAGCTCCCACCACTAGTTACAGCATTAAAATAATTCCTAACCTCAAAAGGTCACTGCATCTAAACTGAATGTTTCCAGCACATATGTGCCTGGAACCAGAGGAAACTTCATTGATCAGAGGCTGTACAACATCCTTATGAAGAAACTAACACTATATGGATCCTACCTAATCTAATAAATTACCTATCTTTAGCTAGGCCCTACAGATGCAATGAAAATTCCAGATTATTTTCAGAAAAAAAAAAATATGCATAGCTGTTACCCGTTGAAAACAGTCATAGCGAAGTTTTCAAAATCAAATCAGATTGCAAATCCATACATAAAGGTGATATCAACTAAACATTAAGAAGTAACAGCCATCTTGTAAAAAGACTTAAGAGTACAAGCATTTTGAGCCCAATATTTTATAGAAACAGTTTTACTGGAAAAGAGGAAAGATCAGGAAACAACAGATACAATTTTGTCCCCAATTCTTGTTTATGGACAATCAGAGCCCTTAAGAACTGCTGTTATCTGGAAGAGAGTTCAGTTACAAGTCATGTAGGTTTTGACTGAAACCTCAAACCATACAACCGAAACTTGAGTAGCCAAGAAACTAGAAGTGTCTTAGAACAATATGGCATACCAGGCATTACGATCACAAACTGAATTTCAATTATTTAAAATCTTATTTTAAGAAACAGGACATATTTCAGGAACTTCAGCTGGATAAACCTCCACGTGAAGCTACATTTATATGACCTACTTCTATAACTATGTATACAAGTCAGGAAATTAAGTGAACTGTTGTCTAAACGAGCTTGACTTTGACAGACAAGTTCTGTAGGTACATATGAGCCCATCACCCCAAGCAAGGTACAGCCCTGGCTCCTCTTCAGTCACTGGCAAAATTCCACAAGTGCCAGAGCCAAGACTTCACCCCCTCATGCGCACGTGGTGGGGCTGAAACAGCATTCCGACTAGGGGAAGTGCTTTGGCAGCCTCCTCTTTCCCCTCCCCCCTGCAACACTGATGCATAACATTAGCCTCTGCATTCAGGGTATTTTTTTCAACTCTACCACTAGATTTTACAAAGTGACTGGACAGCTTCACCATATAGAAAGCACATTTTCTTCTCCCAGTTCCAATTTTGCTTTAGAGTAAAAGCAGGGAGCAGCTCTTACAACAGACAAGCACATCAACAAGCACAGTTGAGTCTGTTACTGAATACAAACAGGATAGATTTAACTAGCCTAGAAAGCAAAATTTTTATATGCATACTGCCAAGCCACAAATCCAAGAACAGACTCAAGCAGCTTCCCTATACCAGCATTTCTTACTCTAGACCCCAGTTCCTTCATTATCTACACTTTTATTTTTGCCACGCTTCCAACAAGCTCAGTTTAAGTATATAAATACACGAGAAAAAGTAAAAGTATCCAGACTGGTAAAATAGATACATTTATGTATACATCCGTCATCTTCACACAGGGTAAAACCCTCACTTGCACGTGCTTAAGCTCAGAAGGCAGATGCAATACCAAGGAAGAAAGGTTGCTTACTGACTACTGCTAATTTTTTCAGTAAGTTTGTACCACACATTAAATCCATCAACTCTAACAGCACTGGCATACACACACAATGGAACACACAGATTTATGGCATTACTTGCTGACCACAACCATTACCAGATTCCATTCTGAAAATACCAGATCAACAAAACAAATGCACAGAAAAAAGATTAGCAACGTTGGTTGCACTAAACCAAGTCTTTAAGCAGTAAGTGCATCTAAATTCCCATATCCTAAAGTGTTCTATTCCTGTTGGGGGTTAAATAACATTTGGAAAAAAAAGTGATTAGCTTTCTATTAAATGCATTCAGCCTTGAGAGCCAGCTACAAGCAAAGTTCTTAGGGGATTCTTTTGTATTTCTTGCTACAAAAGAACTTAGAAATAACCACAGTTATTGATGATCCAATGCATAAAAGCAATGCTATGATCTCGTAAATCTTTAAATGGGGAAGTTTTATAAGTAATATAACACCTGTCAGCAGTCTAAGTCTTTCTATATACCTTGATTTTTTAAACACACAGGGTTGTCTGCCAGCAACAAGTCACTTGAAGCTAGCTTAGAAACTCCCTCCTACACATCAGTGAGCCATGCTCAGAATTCAGATTACAATTACCTAAGACTTTTTAAGCAAGTTCTGCTTATTTATGCATGTCCTACAGCAATGCAACACTTACTGCTTTTTATTCTGAAAAAGAACTTAAGAGATGCTAAAGAGCTAAGATGACCAACACAGTTCTGCCTGTTTAGTTTATGTCTAGACAACACTTAAACTGCAGAGGGTGGAAAGAGGGAGAACAGCCAAATATGATTCAATCTCCTTTAACTTGTGACTAATCTCCCTACTTATTCTCAGGGAAGTTGGCACTTGTTGCATCTTTAACTTATCCAGAGCTAGGAAGCAAGAGAATTTCTCTGACCTCAACAAAACCCAAAGCAGTTTGCTGTTGTCTGTCTTTTCCCTTTGCACAGGACTGAAGCTTACCTACTGCTTTAGGAGCAGCAGGAGACTCAAATGCTGGCCCAGATTTACCATTTGTCAAAAGACCTATGTGCGATATAGATCAGCCCCCTTCAAAAGTCTCCTGTGCGTGCAGGATGTAGATGTTCATGGTGAGCCTTCTCAGCAAGGCAGTATTAATTAAATAGACTGTTCTGTCGAAACAGAAGAGCAGCACTATTATAAAAAAAAATTGTAAAGCTATATTCAAAACCAAAAGGTACCTCTTCTGCCCATATTCTGCAGAACTTTAAATACATACAGATTCACAGTTCTCATACAAAGTATCTGCTTAGTTAAAAGTTTTATCTAGCTGTTCTCACTTAACTTCAGTTTTAAAAGTAATTTGTCTCAGCCTTTAGTTTCCCTGCCAGTAGCCTAGAAGTTTTCAAACAAAAAGCCTTAGAGTTGCCTTTTCCAAGACACTGTAATATGAATTAAAAACCATACAGAGCTGTAACCTCCTTTTCCACATTAGCTATTTCTTAGTATGAAGTGTCTCATACTGCAAACTTACAAATTGTTTTTAAACAGAGCAAATGCCTGACCTCAGAGCTCTCAATTTCTGCAACTGCACTTGCATACCATTTTATCTCCAACATTTCATTCACTAACTAAATTTTCATAAGGCAGCTTCTACTTAAGGTTGTCACAGCATCTGGCAGTCTTGCAAATTATGTTCTACCTCATATACACAAAACTGGTCAAAGCACACTATTATCATCACACTTTTCTATTGAAAAACCCGAAGTAAACTATTAGCATTTCATAAGTTAAACACAGCTTACACAGGGAAAAAAACTACTGGCCAACAGGAAACCGCCCCCTTTTCTTCTAACCGATCACATCCCTTCTCTATTTGTTCCCAAGTCCAAACATCAAGAAAGTTTCTAGGTTTAAAGGTTAGTATTTTAACAGCTTTGATTGAAGTCTCAGTTACAAAGATATATAGGACAGGAAATCTCACAAACCGAGTACACTGAAATCTGGACATTAACAAAAAAGCCAGACTAACTTCTTGTCGATAATACAATCCAGATACACTGCCAGCGAGCACACCACACCACATCCAAATAAAACTTCCAGGTTATGGAACCACATCCCTCCACCACACTCAAAACTCAGAAAGTGATAATGCTGCCAATCAAAAACACTGGATAAATCTGACAGCTTCTATAGAAACTGCTTTTTACTAAACCGTCAGTATATCGGCAGCGGAAACTGACAAGAGATATTTTCAATTTCAAAAGAAAGAAAACAGAAAAACGAAGGCAAAGTGCCAGCGCCTATAGCCCTGCCGCGCCCCGACAGCGCCCACCCACAGATTGCCAGTAAGGGGTCGGTGTTCCCGAAACGCCGC
>NW_024582054.1:2520875-2659329 GCF_017639235.1 Corvus kubaryi
CCCCCCCCCAGCGGCCCGCGGGGCTCCCGCCTTCTGAGGGTACTGTGGAACGTGGGAAGAGACACAGCCCTGGGAAAGGGGTTTTTCAATCAAAGAATTACGAAATCAATTCGGTTAGAAAACAGTTCTGAGCTAACCGAGGCCAAGGTATGGCCGAACACCACCGTATTAACCATACCATGGCATTATCACATCCAGTCTTTCCTTGAAGGCCCCCAGACAGGGTGACTCCACCTCATTCCAATGTCTAATCGCCCCTTCTGTGAAGAAATTCTTCCTGATGTCCAACCTAAATCTAAATACTGCAGGCATTGGTGTAGACGGCACTTCAGCTGGGCTATCAGCATTGCCCCTAACTCAGACACGCCATCTTCAGGCTCACGTCTAAGGAGCCTGGGCTAACCCCCTTTCCCCTTCAAACCTCCTTTCTTTCCTTCTCGCAGGGCCTGACTCCTGGCAAAGTGCTGCATCCTCTCCTTGCAGCAGGGCAGGAAGACATTTGTCAAGCCTCTCAAGTACACTTTAAGTCTCCAAACTTACAGTAAGAAAATAACTTTGCCATTTTTGAAGCCCCCCCATTTACTCTCAATACATAGTGTTGCCAAAACCTCGGCATGCCTATCCCCACCAAAGGCTTTGTTGTAGGTTGCAACACCTAAAAAGCCAGAACCATTAGGGTTTACAGAGAGAACACAACACAGCAAGCAGGCCGTGGGTGCACCACGAGTCTCTCACAAATTTAAATTTCAACTTCCACATTCACCTGTCTTTAAAAGGTCACCAGTTCTCATCAACGGCTGGCTTTTCAAGCTTTCCCTTTTAATATGCACAGCCCAAATCTCACATGTCATTTAGAAAGGGGCAGATTAGGGAAGGAGTTTAGACAGTGCTCTCAAGAAGGGACAAGAGGAGTCCTCTTCCTACAAACACTATGGGCTCCAAAGATGGTGAAGAGGAGAGCGGAGCATCTCTTAGAAGGAAAGGTTGAGGGAACTGGGCCTGTTCAGTCTTGAGAAGAGATGACTGAGAGGGGACTTCATCATTGTCCATAAGTACCTAAGGGAAGGATACCAAGAGGATGGAGCCAGGCTCCTCTCTGGGGTGCCAAGCAATAGGACAAGAGGCAACAGGCAGAAACTGATGCACTGGAAGTTCCAGTGGAACATGAGGAAGAACCTCTTTACTGTGCAGGTCACCACACACTGGAACACATTGTCCAGAGAGGTTGAGGAATCTCCCTAACTGGAGATATTCAAGAACTGTCTGGGTGCAATCTTGTGCCATGTGCTCTAGGAGGTCCCTGTTGGGCAGGGAGGTTGGACCAGATGACCCACTGTGGGGATCTCTTCCAACCTCACTCATTCTGTGACTCTGGGTCTCTACTGCAGAAAAACTGCAGGAATGAAATAACCCAAGCACTCAGCCATGACTCATGATGAGCATGCATTTGGGCTGGTATTTTCAAGAGGCTGCATTAATTCCTCAGTCTCCGCTGTCTCCCTGACAGTTAGTGAGCCAATGGCAGCATTTGGCTATTCTTGGAAAACCAGAAGACAGAAGTTACTGACTCAAAGCAAATGTATTTCATCTATTTTTTGTTCCCCCAGTGAGAAAGTAGGGAGAAGGGATGGACATAAAGCCTCAACCACAATGGCTCTGTCCCCAGTAAAAAAAATAAACCTTTCTCAGACAGTGCATTTTCAAATACAAAACTGGGAGCAGTATTTTACAAAAGAGCATTTTTTTTCACTCTGTCAAACAGGATTGAGATATTAAAGGAAATAAAGATGCGGGGAAGGGAAAAAAAACAACAGTGCAAAACTACAGAGGATTATCATGGATGAGGAGGGGGAATTCCCTTTATCCTTTTGCATTAAAGCCAAGCATGACAAACCTCACAGTTACAGTATGCTTAGAAAAAAGAAAATAGTTTCAACTGCATAATTTGCCAAAATACCATTAAAAACTAAAATTATAAATACAGCTGTTCAAAGATTAACTGGTTAGATTGTGTTATTCATACATATACTTTGATACTGTAATGATCAGGATTATGAAGTGTTAGTTCTTTCAGCAGCTGTTTTATAAATGTTACATAAAAGCTGTTCACCGTCACAAAGGGAGGCAAGGGGGATAGCATTCACTAATAACATGTCTGAAGGCTACAGTAAATGCTTTAGAAATCTTTATGCTCCTGTTTACAAGCCTTTAATTAAATCTGGCCAGATGAGCCTCACTGTCCTTGTAATTATTCGTATTATACAGTGCCCCTATGTGAGAAGCTGGATGCTGTGGAAGCTTCTAGCTGTTTCCCCAGCCCCACTCCTAGAAGTTGTTGGACCACTGGACCAGCCATGATGTTGTAAAGGCTTGGGGGTATTGGGGGGAGGAAGGTGCGTGTGTGTGTAAGTTAAAAGCAAAAAATAAACAGAGGAAGCAAAACATAATAATACATGTACATATATGTATTTACATAAAATACAGGTAAAATTACAGACTCAACCCTGATCCAAAACAGCATAACCTCATTCCACACAGATAGCCCTGTTCAAGTACACTTCATCATGGGAGGATCTAGTCTGCGTCCAGTAAAATAAGGAAGAGAATATCATGTGCTTGAGAGAACAATTAAAATTTCATTGCTTAGCTATTTAAATACAGACAGATTGAAAACATTAGGACACAAGAGGGGGAAATAATATTATTGGAATCCATCCATGCCCAAAAAGTAAAATTGATAACAAGTCTGGTTGTAGGCATCCTTAACAAAGCAAGAAAAAAGAAATCACTATTAGCTTTCAAGGGGAAACAAACAATCAACACCTAGATAGAAAGTAACAGCAGTAGATTCAATCTGTGCATGCCAGTGAATAAGGAGCTTATCATCTGCACTGTACTTTAGCCTTACAGTATTTCTTTAGGATGGGTACAGGAAAATAGCTTGCTCTAGAAAAAATAGAGCATGACAATTTATTAGATAAAATATTTGAGAGTGGGCATTAAATTAAGTGGTTAGAGACCAACCAGCATGTACTATTACAAGAAGAAGTTAATCAAAACAGTAATAAAACACTGAAACTTGTCACAAAAAATGCTTCAACACATTGCTATTTCTAATAATAACATTGTGGCATGCTTTGCACCATTAGAAGTGCATTAGTCTCTCATCTTCTCATTCAAGGGAATGCAGTTCTACACTTTCCCTCCAGACATCTTTCATGGGATACCCAAAATTATAATTTTTAAATTAATTATCAAGAGAATTCCTAAGTTTTATGAGAACGTAACTCATAATTAGGACAAGAAGTGAAACAAAAAGTTAAAAAAGAGTATTTTGCCTAAATTGGACAAAACTTATTATGTCCATAAAAGAAGCTTATAAGTTGGAAACTTCTGTTACAGTAAATCATCACAGTATGATACCAAACTGTGAGTAGCTAATAAAACACTCAGCAGAAAACAAGAACAGCACCAATTTACTCACTTAACAGTTATGAAGGTTAGCACTTCTCTCTGTGCTGGATAAAGTATTTATTCTCAGATGAAGATTGACAAACTAGGCCTTGGTGGCTTGCTACCGACTTTTATATATATATATATATATCTTCCTATTGATCCCTTGACTTGGGATCTATAGTTAGGCAGCAGCATTTCAACTCCAATTTTTGCATCCTGCCGACACATACTACTCTATGTGAGTTGCATACAGTATCCAAAGCAACAGCTTTAGCTCAAAAAAAAAAAATAGGCAAAAAAAAGACAGGAGTTAATTCTGTATATAATTAATCAGCCTAGGAAAAAAGCACACCTACTTTTTGCTTTTCTGAAGAAACAATAATGAAATGTATACTTGCTACCAAGGCATTAAACCTTTACATAATTTTATTTCTTGACTTTTTCCCCCGTACCATTCCCTATAATAGCAACCAAGTTAGAAAAAGTTTTATCTGAATTTGACCCATTGTCATAAATAGTGATGATATGTTTTATTCTCTCATCTCATATGAAAATTAGGAAGTGAGTTTATTTACAAGGGAGAGAAAGGAGAAAGTCATTTTACAATGATATTTGCTAGCCTAGTTTCACTGTAAGAGAGCTAATTTTCTCATAAAGCCTGTCAGGAAGATGTTCTATGTTAACTTTTAATTACAGTAGAGTGGTTTTAGCAACTACAGGACTCTACATGTTGCCATGACATCAGCATCTTGCAGCAGCCTATCTGCTATTTGCACAGATTTTAAACAAACTTCTGAGCAAGAACGAGATACTCTCACAGACCCCACTTCATTTCTATAAGTCACACCAGATTCAGCCTTGCATATTAAGGGATTTTTATGAAATTATTTCACAAAATCTAGTCCTATATATTACCCTGACTCCCAACTAGAATACAGCCTTTAGAAACAACAAGAAAAATATGCCTATTCTCTAGTGTTTCAGCACAGACCAGAGAGGGATTTACCAGCTGCAAGGTTCCATAGCAGGAGACAACCTCTCCATGCTGTGCTGGCAGGTTTAGCACAGACCCCACATGAAACAGCCCCACCTATGTGCCAGGCTACTGCCTACCACCAATCACATTCCCAGATCCACCTGTGCTTTCAGGATACACCCTGCCCAGGACCTTGTGGGAAAGGCCAAACTATTCCCTCTCAGTAGGGGAAAATATCATTCTTACCCTCACAATTAGAAGAAAGGGGAAGAAAGGTTTGGGGTTGGGGTTTTTTTAAATTTTTTTCAACTATCGCTGTGACTAATACAGCTCTCCATATTACCTCACAGTGCTACTGAGGAGGAGATAATTCACTGGGTGGAGGATGCTAATTACTCATCTGTAAACAGCTGAACTGTGGAATCCACAGTCCCACTAATCCTGCCCTTGCACTTTATCTCAGCTGCCTGCTGCACCTTTTGAGTATGTAAGCTCTATCCATACACTGTCTGAGCCCTGTGGTTTTCTCAAGACAAAATAAGAAGACCAAAGCAAGAGTCTTTCCAAATAAGAGCACTTGCATAAGTTTCTTATTATCAAGGAGTGCTGAAAGGGGACAACTGCTTAAAATAGATCCACACAGACAAAGAAGTCCTGTGACAGCTAATAAAAACAAATTCTTACCAACTTGTTGATAGCAGCTTTCTGTAAGTTGCCACTTGAACAATAGTATCTTCAATTCTATTCCTTTTACTTCATGTTAGAATTTGTATCTATGCATCTTTCTGCTGTACACTTTTAACAGCTGTGTAGGCCACAGTCTCCTTACCCTAACTTCTTGCAGCTGCTTCAGCATGGTTGAAAAATCAGTCAGAATGGCTTAATAGTCCCATTGCTGGAGAAAGAGTGGAGTTTTACATGGATTTTCCTCCTAAAAATAGCTCTGTCAGTGCTTCTTACAAGAAAATTGTAAGGGCATCATGCACTTTTACAGTGAAGGACCTAACTGTGTGAACATGTCCATACAGAAATCACAACGAGAAGCGTCATCAATGTCCCAGTGACCGTGAGGTCTCTCTGAAAAAGAGGAATTTGCTAACATTGCTGGTACATGAATTGCCTAAAAATGCCATGGAGAAGAAGCATAATAAACAAGGCTAAAATTAGAATATCCAAACACTCAGCTGACAGTATTTTAGCAGCACTTATACCACATTCTTTAAAGTACAGCACAGTGGTGCCTCACCGTAAGAGATTTCTACCAAACAATGATTCATGATATCAGTGGCATAAATTGCAATTTAAGATCTTTGTTTGCAGTTAAAACTCTCTGTCTGAAATACAAAGCTCCCACTGTAAGATAATGAGCCCCCAAAAGCATCTTCTCAAATTTGAAGGATTTCCTCTCTCTTATGGCTCTTCTTAGCCATTTTTCTAAGAAAGTTCAGCCTTTTGAATTGGTCAGTCCCTGCCTAGGAAACAGTTCTGGTTTCAAGTACATTGCTAGAGGCAGAATTACAACATATATTAAATGCCTGTCAATTTCAGGGTACTGCAAAGGTGCAAAAATTAGGAATTCCGAGGAGGAAATGTGGGCAGAATTTGGACAATAGTGTTAAGACACCTGGCTTATCAACAGAGAGCTGTGGAAATCTGTGGAATAACTAGTGGCATTGCAAGGTGAGAGTGTTGAAGTGAACATGTCACATTTTCATGCAATTGCATTTCTTACAAGGATTTGCTTGGGAAAATTAGTTGAAAGGTCCTGCAAGTGTTAGCAGTTTCCCTAGAACTTTCTTGGATTTTAAGTTCATTCTGAATAATTAGGAAAGTAACTCCATATTTCTGTCTGATTTCAACTCCTTTGCTAACTGTGTATGTAAGACTCCTCACTGAATACAGCCTTGTCTGAAGTGGAACATGGCAGTGAGTATGTGCTTTAGTAGGAGGTGTGAAGAATAATTTTGACATTCAAGACTATTGGAAACAGTATGTAATTCATTGCCTTGAGATGGAATGTGGCCATGGTTAACAACCTGAATTTGAGAAAAGAACTGCAGAATCTCAGTTTTAAATCCCTTTTGGAAGGTAGCATCTCTAGCCATACAGTGCTTCAGTGCCAATATAGGTCGGTCACAGGAGAAGCAGTGCCATTTTTTAAGCAACCAAGGTTTAAATTCCCAGAGATGTTGCATGATTTATATTGGCAAGAAATCTCAGCTGCCTCACAAGATCTGCCTATTCCTGTACTCTTCTTTCTGTTCTCTGGAGGTCTCGCAGATAAATATTGAGCAGGTCAGACCTGCTTAGTGTAGAAGAACAGATGAAATCATGCCCTGAGGTGTTGTGAATACTCTTTTTTGTATTTGCTTGAATTGGCAGTGTCTGGAGGTATAGTTGACAGATTTCAGAATGTGAAAATTATTAATCTGGGGGGAGTGCCCTGAAATGTTGCCAATTTATGGCAGATCTAAAGTAACTTGTGTTCCAGCAACCCTTTAAAGAGCTATTTAGAAAGAAAACCCACATAAGCTACCCAGTGAGTAACATTTGCTGTCCGAGACAATCGTTTCTTCTTCTCTAGGCCATGTTTTCTCTAAGCATGAGCTGAAGAAAGCCATCATCTTACAGTTGCATCGCTTCATGAACTAAATGAAATCAAGCATAAGTACAGTAGAATGATGGAAGCCTGAAGGAGGTGTGATGAGAGCTTTCTTAGAGAGGACATATGGCTTTTAAAGAAACGGTCTTCAGCAGCCAGCTGGGGATGGCATAAGTATTCATCAAGGAAACAAAAGCAGCAACAAAGGTCTTCTCCTTCTTGTGCTGGCTGAATAGATTTGTTACAGGCATTCAATGGGCAACTGGTTTTAGCCTACCTCCGAAAACAGCCTTCCATGTTGAACTGATGTGGGAGGAAGACCTTAGTGTCTTAGCTATAGAGAAACATGGGCACACGTTCGACTCGTCTCTCTTTGCAGCCTCTGCCTTCAGCCAGCTCTTTGCTGTAACCCAGTAAGGCAATCCCTGTGAACAAAGAGCACACGTGTATATATGGACCCATGTGTTCGTGCACATGTATAGATATACCACAGGTTCTGAGACAGGGTAATTTTTCATGCAAATCTTCTTTCAGCTGCATGACCTGATAGTCTTCAGCCTCTTCTCATATCAGACTGGGTTTCACTTTTTATATTTATCCTTGTGTCCATGAGGTCTGACATCAGAATTCTTTACCACATGAGCAATGTCACGATAGCACCAGATTGAATAGAGAACTATGTGCAGCCAAGAAAAGTGGACTTAGAAATAGATGAACTCTTTGCAACTCAAAATTTTCTGTTAAGTGGCACCGATACTAATGCATGTGTTGGATATATTTCTTTAATCTGGATGAAAGCAACCTGCAAAGAAGGTACCCTTAATTGCTTTGTACAGATGTTAAAACTGTTACCAATAGAGTGATCTGCTCTGGGTCATGACGTAAATCACTGGCAAATCCAGCACGTAGATCTCCCAAGTCCTGATCCATTAAACAGACTTATGTTTTACATGAAGAACATCTGCACAAACTGTCACAGCTTCTGCAGAGTCAGTGGTAGACAAGTGAGTTTTTCATTGGGTCAGAGACAAGGCAGTGGGATGAAACTAAAGCTTTCCCCTATAGCTGTTTATCACATGAGAGTGTTCCCCAGCTCATATCAGCAGCAGATAATAACTGGCAAAGTAGTGGTGAAGTTCATGGGTCAGAGAATTGCAGGTGGATGAATTCCAGCTCTCAGCCAGTCTAAAGCGTTTTCTACAAATTTGTACCCTCAAATTTGCTCATTTGTCCATCCCTTCTGTGGAAAAGCCCACAGGATACTCTCTGAGAGAGTGCAAGCCTTTGAAGAGTTTCTTCCTGATCTTTTGCTCAGAAATGAGTGAATTTACCCATTATGGAACAGCCTATAAATCCCTCATGGCAGATCCTTAGGGATCTTCAGGCATCCAGAGGTGCCTGTATTTCCCAAGACCACTTGCATGGGTGCCTTGTGCAGCTGCTATGTTCTTCACTCCAGAACACCGTCCATATTAATAGCACTAGTCTTGGTGCATTCTTTATTGGTCTGCAGCATGGAAAGATATATTCAACCCTTTGGGAAATGTTTGATGGATTAAGCAATGAAAAATGATCAGGGAGAAGACTATTGTAGGTGTACAATGCTGATGATAGTCATGTATTTCTGACCACATCTGCCGAGGAAACATAGAATCTTCAGTTTTTCATAGGCCTTTCCAGAAGAGTGGTGGCTGCAAAATGGTCTGGAAACACTTTTTTGGAGATAAACAATGGAAATGATCTAACATTAAAAATAACCCTAAAGGCAAAAAAATCAGAAACCACTTTGAAACAAAGGAAGGGTGGAGTAAGCAACCCTTTTGGAGAGACTAGTTCTCTGTTTTGTGCTGCTTACAGAACCCAGAAATGCCAGTGAAGGTTGTGTCAGAAATCTGTAAGCACTGCCTATAGCTGTTATGTACAGAGTTCTAAACATTATAGAAATTAGGGATCCTGTTATGATATTTACAGCAGTTAAAATTACTTTTGGAGTAATTTATCTTTTTGCCATTGTTTCAGCATGTGCTGTGAGATGAAAAGAGGAAGTTTTGTTGCAAACAATATTTTAACCACAAAAAGATATTTTGCAGTAGAACAAGTATTCCCAAGATTTAATTTAATATTGAGTGTTACACAAATCATAGAAAAACAGTTTCAATGTGGTAACAACAGAATTAAGTACAGGTGGCCAACGTAATTTGACTCTTGGACTGCATTTTGAATTTTCTGGTACACCCTGCTGCTTTACAGTTAGGTTGTAGCATTGGAACTAAATGCTTTCTTGTAACTCTTTAAATGAAATATGATGGAAAACAAGCAAAACATTCTAGAATTTTTTTTAAGTCAAAGTTCCAGGTGTAGTTTTGAAAGCTCTAGATTGAAAAGCATCTTTATTCACAACTATTACTTCTACTGACATCAGGAAAACTGTGCATATCTCTGCTTTTCTTTTAATGCAGAAAGTCTCTAGGATCTGAGTCTTACAAATAAACAGTTCAGAACTTATAATTATCCAGCTCTTCACTGGCCTCCCTTCTGCCTTACTTCTTAGCACAGATCTAAACAACACACACTTTCTCAAAAAGACTTCTATGTGACTGGCAGGCCTGGTAGGAGCTTCTGTCAGATGCTATTCTCACTAGCTAATTTCATCTCCTGGTTCTGTGTACCTCATCATATCACAAGTTTTGAGACAAGTGCTTAAATTATCAGATTTGCTCATAAATACAACAGAGAAATTATGAGGGACTGAGTTTAATGGAGTGATGGATGAGTATCAGCTCCAGGCTAGAAATGTTTAGAAGGAGGGGGACTAATGTCTCCAGAAAATCCATCAAATTCAATTAGCTAGAGTGACCTTCAAGGAAATTCAGTATGAGGTGGCTGCACAGTCAGCATGTGTGGCCTTGTATAGTCTTCAGGAAAAGAAGAGATTTCATTTTTGAAAGCTTGTCCTTTAAAGTAACACCTCATATTTTCCCCACCAATGAGATAGCAATGGCCATTGTGTTTGTGACCCATATTTCTTTCTAACACTCTCTATACAAAATAATGGATAGAAGTGAGCCAATAGTTACTCAGTCTTTGAGGGTACAAGCCTGAAAACCTGTCACATTTTCTGAATCCGTCAGTAGCAGAGCTGAGGAAAAAGCTAGAAGTCCTGGATGTGTGTGTACAGTTACAATTGAATTAAGACTAATTCAAAGTTCAAATGAAAGATAGTTAACCTGCCTCACCTCCTCCAGAGTTTTTAAGAAAAAGAAGCAAGATTACATCCAAAATGCATGTTTCTTTTCTCTCACTCTTACATCACCCTTAGGATTGGTGATGACAGCCCTAAGATCCATAGAAGGTTAAAAGGGATAAACTGGAGAACAGGAAAGGACTGAAATCAACTGCAGTTTCTGATGATAAAAGAACTTGTTCTGAGGGTGAAGATGGAGAAAAGTATGGTAAGGGTAGTATGAAGCATGGACCATAAAAAGGGGTCTTCCAAGGACAAACTGGGTCTTTGGGGGAGCCTGTGGACCCAAGTCTTCCAGGCTACCTTGTGGACCTAGATGAGGCCGGGTTTCGTGGTGTTATTCAGAATAAAATGCAGGTAAGGAGAGTTGATGCTTCTACTGAAAACAACTGTGATATGGTTTCTCATATATGCTAGGGGATTACTGGATACAGTCCTATTTTCAGTGCTACACCTCTGGCTAGGCTTACTGGTTGTGGGATGTAAGCAGGGCCTGGCAAATTCCCTCCTGGATGGTGCTATCTTCACCAGATGAAGTGCTCATGAGCGGGATGACTCACACTACCTCATTCCTTCACTATTACGCAACTTGCTTTTTTCCCACAGTAAGGTTTTCTTCCACATTTTTTTCCTGTGGGTTTTTTTTTTTCTTTCAGTAAAAGCGCCTGCCTTTATCATGATTTCACCCTGAAACAGGCAAGGGAATTCAGTAATGCAACCTGGCAGGGTGTCAAAAGTCCATTTTCTCAAGAGGAACAGGAAAAAGGTAATAATGGTTTGAGGAACTGGAAAACAAATACGTCCTATGTAGACTACAGTTGGTTCATCTACGTGAACAAAAACAATAAGCTCTGAGCCCTGAGGAAACAGCGCAAGGCTCCAGCAGGGCCAAAAATAGCCCGGACGAGAATCCCTCCGTTTTCAAGCGCGGAGCGGCCGGAGGCGCTGCGGCGGGCGGGACCGCGGGCTGCCGGCGCCCCCCGCAGGCTCCAGGGGCCTCCCCGCCACCGGACCGGGCAAAAGTTTCGATCCTACCAGCAGTGGAGCAGGAAGAGTTATGGTCAAGCAATATATATGTGCAAACATCCTGTCATTCAGACGCTAACCAATCTTATTCTCACCGGCTCTTTTAGCACCATCATTTGGAGGGGAAATACAACAGCACGAGAAAGAAGAAGGCATGTATCCTTCATAAGTTATTCATGTTTCATGTTCTCTTTTGAAAACTGTTCAAGTACCAATTAGACTCAATGACGCTGACCAGTCTGTAGTCTGGGACTGAACTGTCTAGTCTCACTCCATGAATCACATTTTCCTTGTCCTACAAAAGCTTCAGCTGTACAGTGAACTGTGCAGTGCCTTGATGGTGTGCAGGACCAAGTCCACTAATTAAGACCACCAATTTGAGAAGGAAAATAATGTAAACAGATAACACAAATTAATTCTGAATTGTAAAGGCAGACTTCTTGACATGGTTTCAACCCTGTAACACGAAATCCCTGCTCAATGCATGTCTCTGGCTGTCTGTGGACCTGGTGCTGCCAGTACTGAGAGATAGCATCACAATAAAAACATGTGTCTCTCTGCCCGCACTTAACTAAAAGATCAAAACAGACTTAGGTCTATTTTCATGTAAGTATGAGGAAATCTCCTTCTAGTTGCCTTATGAAATCTAGAATGGATACAGTATTATATCTGAGCTTAGTCACCAGGCATAGACACTATAAGGGGAAATCAAGACAGAAAATTTTCCAAAAGTCATCCACTTTTTAAAAAGAGGCTCCTCCAACTGATTCTGCTAAGGATTTAAACTGGGATTGTAAATAAAAGGAAACAGTAGGCAAATGTCGCCTGTTCTCTCGAGACAGTGTGTCAAAAAACAATTACAATGAAGACTGAGGGAGAAGACTCTGAGAAGACCTCATTGCAGCCTTCTAGTACATGAAGGGGGCTACAGGAGAGCTGCAGAGGGTCAATTGACAAGGGCAAGCAGTGATAGAACAAGGGGTAATGGCTTTAAACTGGCAAAAGGTATGTTTAGATTAGATATTAGGAAGAAATTCTTTACTGTGAGGGTGAGACACTGGAACGGGTTGCTCAGGGAAGCTGTGGCTGCCCCATCTCTCGAAGTGTTCAGCGCCAGGTTGGATGGGGCCCTGAGTAATCTGGTCTAGTGAAAGATGTGCCTACCCATGGCAGGGAGGTTGGAATGAGATTATCTTTTAAGTCTCTTCCAACCCAAGCCATTATATAATTCTATGATAATTACTACTGCATTGACCTAGTTGGTCTTATTTTAGATTGAGGTTTATTATTCTGAATAATAAGTTAACTCAGTAAATAATAATTAGGGAAAAAAAGACATCAGCCTCAATTGACAAAATGATTATGCCACTCCAAACGAAAAGGTTATCTATTCTATGTCCATAACTTTATAATGACAAATTTACCAGAGTTAGGATTTGGGTATGAGGCTATGATTTGCATACAAGTGCTGGTATCTTGTGGATGTTGTGTCTCTGTATGTTTAGAAATGAAGTTTTTATCTGTATGGTTTGAACTCAGATGCAGGATTCTTCATCCCTGTGTTGTCTTTCTGAAGATATTCAAGGGTGCCTTTAGTGATCTGAAAACTGTCCCAAAGGCTTTGTTTGACAAACTTAAAACCTAAACAAAATGCCTTGTTTTCCTTCTTGGTTTTGGTATTTCCAAACAAAATCTCATTTGTCCTCACAAACAAGGGAGACTTGGTTGTTCCATGGGCAGAAGGCCTTGAATGGGAGATGAGGTGCCGGAGGCAGTGCAGAGTACTCTGAGTGAGTGCTGCACCATATGCTGGCCGTGACACTGAAGGGTAGTCTGCTGCTGCTTTATTTTCACATGAAACATGAAAACAATGATCAAGGCTATCACCACCTATAAAGATCTCAGAAATGTTAAAAGTTTTCTGTAGTGTCTTTGCTGAACTCTGGTGAGAGCATTTGCATAGCACTAATCACAGTTCCTCAAATAAGTTAAATATTTCTTCCACACATTTTCGAAACTGTGGCACAATGTTGCCAGTGTGGCAGCATGGTTCTGATATTCCTTTACAGGAGCAGCAACTCCATCTATGACTAATCAAACAAGAACTATATGTGTGGCTTGGATTGAGCTAATATACAGTGTGCAAACGTTAATCATTACTAAGCCAAAGTTAACCGTTATTTCTGTTAGGTGTGTATCTTTTAGTGCAGACAGAAATCTCATTTGAAATTCTTCCTTTGTTTTATTTTTCTTATAGGGATGCAGATGTATGAATCATTCACATTGCATGTGAAATTATACTGTGACCTATAATAATAGGCATTGCTGTACTTTGTTATGAAACCAGATTCAAACTAAATTTAAAATCCAAGTCTGTCTGTAAAATCTACTGCAAGTTTCCAGATTTTGGCCCAGAATTCCCACTCTCCAGTGTTTTTAGTCTTTTATTTTTCCAGGTCATCTGTTTTATGGAGAAAGAACATATAGCCATCTGGGAGATTAGCATATATATTTTATGAAGCAGAGTAGAGCTCTCTCTTTACTGACTCAGATGCTAAAGACCCAGATTTGCAGCCTGCCTCCTAGCTAGCACAGCACAGTTCATAAAGCTTCTGTTGCCAGCGGCTTACCCCTCTCCCCCTCATCAAGAGCAAACCTACACTAAAGTGATGTTGGCAAAGTGGTACTGTTCTAAAGTGGGGGAAAGGACCTAGTTCAGCTTTACAGCCATGTAGAGAGGCAATTTTTAATGACAGAAGAATCCATTTGTCAATAAAGCTTACATTGTTTGAGTAGAAATTACCAGCAATTGATCAAACAAATCTGGCTACTGGAGTGAGATTCATCTCCAGAGTGGTATATATGGCTATATTTGTGGATAAAAGCACAGAACAAATCTGTGGTGTATCCTCTGAAATGTATAAAAGCCAAATGAGAGCGTTAGTGCTGGGTTAATTTAAGATGCAATATAAATTACCACAGGATGTAAAAGGAGTGAGCTGCAATAGATGTGCCAAGGGGCATCTCCTTAATCTTTTATACTTTCTCACTGTGCTGGTAGGGATGTGCTTTCATTGTAGCTATAGTTGGAAGTACAGTATGTTTCTAGTACTGCAGTGTAGCTGGACTGTGACAGTACTCCTTCCTTTTCTCTGGACATTCCTCTTTCTTTTGCTTTTAATACTATTCTGTTTTTCTCCTTTTACAGAACACAGATACTCGGAGCCTAGACCGCCAACATTTTGATATCCAGTGTAGATTTATAACTATGGACTGCCAAGTTTTAAGAGGTTATAGAGCTGCTAAGTCCAGTGAAGAGAGAGGAAACACAACCACTGAAAGAGAGAGTACTAGTTTGGTAGTCTGCACAAGCCTCTAGAAAACACAGGGCAAAAGCAGAGATCATAATCCTAAATTTGTATTAATAATGATACTGAATAAGCAGAATACTTTCCATTGCTTCTTAAAACAAAGACTGGGAATAGACTGGCCTTTTTGTTTACCCTCTAATAATTTGGTGGTACTTTAAAAATATATATGCAAAAATGAGCTTGAATTAAAAGCTTTGGTTCAAAGCTCCCAGTTTGAAGGAAGTTTGAACTATATTCAGAGTATCATCTGCATTTTTCAGGTTAGACTCTCCTTTTTAAACAAATTATAACAAAAACCATGTCCAAACTTTAAGAAGCACAGAGTGTGTATTCAAATACAGACTTTAAGAGCTGGATCTGTTATATCTAAAATCTGATTCCCATTATTCAGATCTGCTGAATAATAATGGGAACAAATACAGTCTTACTAGAAAATGCATAAGAAAAAAGTTTCAATGTAGCATTTGGGCTATATGTTCATCAGAAAGGCATGGACCACTTCAAAAATCTTTCTGTATCTTGCCAGTGCTAAAATGCCATGTTTCAAAGACAGCATGCAGACAGTCTTTAATGTTCTTTTCTTCTACCTTTTGTCAGTTACTGGAACATGAGCTTGATATTTACTGACAGTTCTATTTACCTTGATGCTAAGAACAGCCTACCCAATCTGGCCAGATCTTTTCATTCAGAAACCAGTCTCTGACATGGCTGGTAAAAGGTGCCAAGAGAAGTCTATGAGAGTGGGAAAATCCTATGATGGCTCTTCAGAGTATTTCCCTGGACACTCTCCCAGCTCCAAGCACAAGTGGCTTCCTGAGCCAGTCACACCACTTCTGTAGAAACAAACATATAATCACGGTAAATAAAGAAAAAAAAAAACCCAAACGAGCAAACAAACCAAACCAAAACAAACAAAAACCCCCAAACAAACAAACAACAACAAAAAAGGAAGGTGTCTTTTGAGCAGCAAAGCTGTGTACTTTGATATCAAGGCATTCCACAAGATGGCAGGGTTCTGTCTTGGCAGGTCACTACAGAAGGCAACCTGAGTCTCTACAGAAGCAATCTTTTTCCTACCATAGTTTTCACCATCAGTAATACAACTCTCTACTTTAAACCTATCAGTGCTCTATAGCAGTGATCAAAGTAAGTGGCAAACAGCTGAAAGACAGGAGGGCCTCTATTTTCTTATATCTCACTCACATTTTTTATATTACAACATTTAAAGCACCATATTCACATAAAACATAATTGTTTCTCACTGTGTGAATTAAAGAAATAATCTTTTTCTACATAAAATTAGACAGAAAATTATTGCATGCAACTGCAATTATTTTAACTAGGAACATTAACAGCAACCCTTCACATTCCATCTCAGTCATCTATTATTTGAACTCCAAAAATCATAAATACAGCTATTTGTTACCCCTTGTCTTCACGATCAAGACAAGGTAACCTAAAGATGGGATGCTGCCGAAAGGTGGCTGTCCCTTTCACCTGTCCTGCTTCCTTGTGCTTTAATGTCTGTGTGTACAGTCCTAATGCAAGTCAGATCAACATTAAAAAGCTGATTGAAAACTAGCTGCTTCTACTCAGAGGCTTAGCTTTCAGCTAGAGAAATGAGCTGAAATGACTCCACAGCCACACAGTCACTGCTGTTGCAATCAGGAAAGCAGGTCAAGCATGTGACAAGGGGCAGGAAAGTCCCTTTCAGCAACAGAGTAGTATTGGATAAGCTTACACTAATTGTGAAAACACACCCTTGAGTAACAAAGGAATAGTGGAGAGGATGCATCCTCAGTTCTGCCCTCGATGACAAGAGGCAATGGAGAGAGAGGAGAGAACCTGAAGCTCAGTTCTTAGACAAGTTCAATTGAAAACTTGTGCTGGAGCATGCCTAAATCTTGCATATGTCACAGTAAAATGTTAGTTCTGACCTCAACTAGATGCATTTTGCTCTTTGTTTGTAAAATAAGGATACTAATATACCAGCTCTTTCTAGACCATTTATGTTTGGTTTCTGTGAGAAATAAAGGCTCTGAACTTTGGGGAAAAAAAAGAGAAACTAGAACAATTGTAGTTCCCTGTAGGGTTCTCTGCAATACTTGTTACTAAGTTTCAGTTAAGTAGAGGTGTATTCCCAGAGTAAATTCAAGTAAATTCAAATATTCTACAAACAATGATAAGGATTTTGTATGAACTCAGAGCATGTTACACTTAAGATCTTCATCATCCTTTTATGCTTCCTATAAAGGTGCTACAGCATAGTGCTAATGCAAAGATAGATAAATAGATAAAACCCCAACACACAACATTAAATAATTACTAGCAGCTACTCTGTACATAAGCCAAACCAAAGGCCTCACTCGGGAATGGAGAAATTTTTAAAAATCCATCTTGCAGAGAAGAACTGTGTAATTGCATTTACTAAACACTGAAGAATAACTTAACTCTAGATTTTCTGTATAAGTGGGAAGACATCAGGTGTTGTCAGGGTGCTTGGGATTCTCATTTGGTATCAGTGGGTATGTGAAGATACTCTGAATATAGTTCAAACTTCCTTCAAACTGGGAGCTTTGAACCAAAGCTTTTAATTCAAGCTCATTTTTGCATATATATTTTTAAAGTACCACCAAATTATTAGAGGGTAAACAAAAAGGCCAGTCTATTCCCAGTCTTTGTTTTAAGAAGCAATGGAAAGTATTCTGCTTTTCATTGTTACGATTCATTGTTACAATGAAGCATGAACAGACATTTTTCATTTCCAGGTTCACCACTGAAATTCAAACGAGGATGAAAAAAAAAAAAGAATGAAGTGAAACGTAAAGAAAATCTCCCAGTAATATTACCAAGTGCAAACAAATTCTATTGACAAGATCTGGTGTCTCCACAAGCTGTGGAGGAATTAGGATTTTCAGGACCAAGCAGCTACATGCTGATTACAAGAGTGAGAAGTAAATTCTGTTAATTTTTAACAAAGGCATTCAGCAGGGATACACCCATGACAACCTCGTGCAGAAACCATCTAACGCCCGCGCTTAAGTTCGGCTCGATTATGGAAGACCATGGCCTGACAGAAGACAGAGACTGTGGCTGGTTTCCGGCGCAGGCCCGCGCTCCGGGTACACGGGGCAGGGACGGTCCCCGCGGGGGCGGAGGGACACCGAGCGCGGGGGGAGGCGCGGCGCTGGCCCAGGTGTGCGCCGCCTCCGCCCGCCACCAGGTGGCGCCCGACGCTCCGCCCTCGGGCCGCCCCGCCCCGCCTTTGGCCCGTGTCATGCCCCTTTCCCCAGCCAATGAGAAGCGGCACGGGAGGCGGAGCTCGGAGCGTGCGGCCCAATGGGAAGCGAGAGCTGGCCGGGCGGGGGCCAATGGGGGGCACACCGGTGAGTGCGCGACTCCGGGGCCGGGGGCTGGGCGGGGAGGGGGCGTGGCCAAGGGGGCGCGGGCCCGCAATCAGGTGAGGGCGGTGCTGACGGGCGGCGGCGGCGGCCAATGGCGGCGCGGGGGCGGGGTCTGCCCTGTCCTCCCCTCCCGCCGCCGAAGCTGCCAGAGAGTCAGGTGGCTCCGGGATGCGCGGCGGCGGCAGGAGGCGGAGGCGGGCGCGGAGGAGGCGGCGGCGGATGGGGGGGATGCGGCGGCTTCTCCACGGCACACGCTGCCCGGTCTCGCCCCTGCCCACGCTGGGCTGAGGCGGCGCCGCGCCGGGAACCCCCGGCAGCGGCGGCGGCACCTGCTGCCGGCGGGTGCCGGGCCGCATGAACAATAGGCGGCAGTCCCGGCCCCGCCGCCCCCCGCAGCGCCCGGGTGCCGCGGGCGCCTCCCCCTATGGAGCAGCCTCGCCATGGAACCCCTCACCGAGCTCAGCCAGGAGGGCGCGGGTGGCGGAGAGCCGCCGGGCGACGAGCCGCTCTGGACCGCTGTCTTCGAGTACGAGGCGTGCGGCGAGGACGAGCTGAGCCTGCGGCCGGGGGACGTGGTGCAGGTGTTGTCCCGGGACTCGCACGTGTCCGGCGACGAGGGCTGGTGGACGGGCAAGATCGACCAGCGCGTCGGCATCTTCCCCAGCAACTACGTGAGCAGCGGCGTGCAGGGGGGCGGCCCGGAGCTGCGCGCCCGATACCCTCCGCCCCCCGCCATACAGCGTAAGGGGGCCCGGGCCCGGGGCGGGGGGCTTGGCGCGTCCCCTCAGCCGGGAGGGAGGGACCCAGGGAAGAGGGGGAGAGGCCCGGTCCCGCCCCCTACCGTGGGCTTGGGCTGGATATGGGAGGGGGGACGGGACCGGCGGGACTGCCAGGGTTGTGGGGGGGAGCCGAGGCTCGGCCCTCCCGATGTCTTTGGGGGGAGGCCTGGGCCCTTCCGTGGGTCCTGTTGGAAGCCGGGGCGGCCGCCGCCGGGGGGGAAGGGAAGGCCCATCCCGGTGGCGAGCGGCCGTGGGAGGCCTCGGGCCCAGCTGGCGGCGGGGGAGGCCCGCGACGGCCGTCGGCGGGGAGCGGAGGGGCTACGGCGTCTCAGCCCCTCCCGCCCAGGGGCTGCCCTGGGCCCCATGTCTGTTCCCTTTCCCACCCGCTGAGGTATTCCTGCTGCTCCAGTGCCCTTCTGTCTTCCAGGCTAGCGCGCTGCTCCCGGGGAGGCAGAGCCTCGCTCAGTATGTTTTTAGCGTTTCACCGACGCCAGGAGCAGTTTCCCATTGTTAAGACCTGTGTTTCCAGGGGCTGATAAATTTTCATCAAGCGACAGAATCCTGGCGGCTGGGCAGTGGTGGAGTCACCAGGGCTTTGGTCATTTTCCCTTTAAGAATATTCTTAAAGGTTGCTGAAAGGGAAGCAATTGTTTCCTGAAGTGTTGATTCACTGCTAATACTTGTTCAGTATCATCCTGCTTACTAACCAAAAGCTTATTATTTCTGACTGAAAAATTCCTAAGTTGACTTGTGTTACCAGGTTCCTCTGCTCTCTTACAAATTCTGTCCTAAAATACCTGTGAATGAGTTGTTTCCCCGTTTGGATATCTGGGCCTGCCTGAGGGTTGCTTGACTATGTTGTGATGCTGAAGGCACCGAGGGATCGGTTTGTTTCTGTGAATTTCTGTGCAGTTTTGAAGCCTTTGTTGGAGATGGAGAATAGGGCTGTTTCATCTCTACGTTTTTTTAGTCACTGTACCATTGTAGAAAGAGAAACAGCGTGGAATGACTGTTTCTACATCCTGTTTATCTATCACCATTGACAGTTCAGGCAAGGATAATGCTTTTTTTTGGAGGGGCAGAGAAAAATCTTCAGACTAGTAGGCTTTTCTAGAAAGTAAAAGAGTGAAAAGATGGTTTGTCCTATCTAGGCCGTATCTCCAAGGAATACAACTAATAGCTTTTTTTCTTACTCTGTATTCTGCTTGAAAGCATTTAGGTAAAACTCAGTAATTTGTACCATTGCCCTTGGGCTTGTGAAGGGACTAGGTGCTGTTCCTTTCTTTCATGCTGCAACAGCATTGGTAAGTTATTTTTTGCCCCACACACAGAAAAAGCTTTGAATGAAAGCTTATTAGGTTTTGCTTTTGAGATACTTAGGAGAACCATTTCTGTAGAACTTTTTGAACCCTTGGCTCCCATTCTGTTTTGAGTTTTCAAGTTCAGGCTTTGTAACTGTGGATTCTTCTGTCTTGCTGCCTCTTCTATGGTTTGATAGTTCATAAACAGTTGGGGAGTTGTACCTTCCCCCTTTGTCTTTGCCTTACTCTTCCTGTGCCACAACAGGGCTACACTACTTCTCTTCTGTCAGGTCATCAACCGTATGTTCATGACAAAGTAGAATTTATTGTCCTCCAGTAGGTTTGTATAATGCCTAAGGACTATGTTTTTGTTGTTGTTTTTTTTTTTAAGAAACAGTGCAGTTTGGACAGGGATTAAAGTTGGTTGCCATTGAATTGGATTTTCAAGTTGAATATTAGAAATCCTTTGCCAGGAATGCTATCCACTTTTAGAGCTGATGATGTTAGTTTGATAGCTGTTTGGAACAGGAATCACAGTCTACTGTTTAATACTTCATAGTCCAGTAAGTCCAGTTTTGCAGGAGTGATGCAAAGTGTCGCTCTGGACATGCACCTCTTCACAGAACCTATTTTTACTTGCTTTCCTAAAGGTTATTTTCATATTTAATGGAAATTTAGGAGTATGAGTTCTAGGGATTTTGCTTCTACTGAGAGCTGTACTAGTTTAGCTGGTAATTTTAGCCATCCATCTAGTGTGCTTGATTCTTGCCTCAGTGAGGGTACCATGAATGATAAGAGGAGCCTGTAGAGGCTGTCAGCAGTGGGCCGACTTGAGGGACTCTCATCTGCACTATGGGCTCTTACACACTTCAGACTGAATTAAATAGCTTAATCATGTGGTCTAATAAGGGCTGATTAAACGGCACCTACTTTGCAGTTGTCAACATGGCCACTGGTTCATGGTGTACAGGCTCTGTAATTCCTTACCGGCCCACAGAGGAATGATAGCACTTCAGTTCTTGAATTCTGTACAGTCTTGTACAACACGTCTGCCAAATTACACTGGAGTTCAGAGGTGGGGTTAGTGTGTTTAGAAATGTAAAGAAAAACAGGTATTTTGTGCCCTAATGTAGCTGTATAACTCAAACTATGAAAATGAATAAACTAACTCAGCAGAAAATACTTTTTAAAAACCCCAAACAAAACGTTTCTAAGAAGTGACTTTTTTTTCTGAGGAAGCTACCCACGAGGGTGAGCTGGCCAGTTTGCCTTATAGAAATATACATTTTCAAACTAAAGCTAAGGTCGTACTTCCAGATAAAAGAACGTTCAATGTCACGCATTAGTTTTCATGTGGAAGCTGAAGTGTCTCCGTTTTACATCCCACCCCTATTAATTAGTGCCTCCAGCAGGGATGTGCTTTTTTTTATGGAAAATGGGTGACAGCACACGAGGTGTTCTACTTTCCAGCCTTTCGGTTTCCTTTGCCCATCTCGTTCTCCTGCTTGCCACCTTACTGTCGCCCTTCTTCCCAGCACCGGGGCGGGGGTGAGGGGAGGCCGGGGCGCTGCCCGCGGGGCCGTCCCGTCCCGTCCCGTCCCGTCCCGTCCCGTCCTCGCTGCCGCTGGAGCTGTCCCTTCAGCACCTGCGGGCCGGCTCGCTCAGCTCTCGCTGATGTCCTCTCAATCCGTGAAATGCCCTAGCAGAACACTCGCTGTGAACAGCACCTGAACGCTGTGTGTCTGGAGTTGGCAGGGCAGGCAGTCCCCTGGTGATGTGAGGGGCGTGTTTGTTCATTTTCAGTCTTTTGACTGACCTTGTCCCTAGGAGCAGGTTAATTGAGGATTGTACCAGTATTGAAATTCTATCAAGTGAAGAGATAGGACTCAACATCTGATTTCTTCAGGTCTTTTATTAGTAAGAAATGCAAGAGTGACTCTTCGTGTATTCTCAATGGCAGGGTGGTCTCACATCTGGATTTATTTAGAACAGACTTGTTCTAAAATTTAGTGTTTCTGGTCAGAATCTATTCCTTTCATGTTTTCTAGTAATCTCTCTCTCAAGTATTTGAACACCAAGGTTGCTGCTGTAGGACTGAAATCTTCTTTGTTGTGCTAATCCTTGAAGTTCAGAGTGTTACCCAAAATATGTATTCACAGCAGGAGAAAAACAGATTGTCTTTGGGACTGGAAGAGACCTTTTCTCCTTCTGGAAGACTTTCTTGGTCAGTTTTCTATCTTGTTTCCCATTAATCTTTTGTTCATGGAACACTAGGAAAAGCAGCACAGGCATCCTTATTAAACTAACTCATAAGTTTGACTAATTTACAAAAGTAAGCCAACTTCTAAAAATCATGTTCAGGAAAGATGGAGCTCAGACAAAAAAAAAAAAAAAAAAGCCTTCAGCTGTGGACAGAAGAGTTTGTATTAACTCCATACAGTTTTGTGATAAAGTCTTGTACTATAGGAAAGACATTTGATTGGAATAAGGAAACTAGTTTACTCAAATGGGATCTAACCTGCTCCCTTACAAACTTCATTTCCTTTCTACCAGACGAAGCAGGGGAACAATGTCAGATTTGGCTTTTCAAATGCAGGAAAGTATTAAAAGTCTTGGTGACTTTCTGTTTAAATCTTGCATTATGGTACTCTTCCTTAAAAACTTACTAAAATTTCATTGACTGTAGTCAATGAAACCACACAACTATCAGACAGAGTAGCAGCACTGGTAGTCTACCACTGCTGTAAATTGAGCTGTGTCAACATGTTTTCATTGGTCAGTATGTGGAATTTTCATTCTACGTTAGTCAGTGTTGGATGGGTTCTTTTGGCCACCAGTATAAACTGTGTTTAGTGTACAGTTGTACAGGATACATTTTCTCATTGCTTTTGCTCCAGGTACAATTTGTATACTGAATTGAGACATCTGCATCTGTAGATCTTTTTCCTGTATGATGCTGATTAGCCACCAGCCTGTAAAGTCAGTGTATGGGAATAGGAAGTTTTTGTAACAAAAATGCAGTGTGCGTTAATCAAAAAATGTTTTTCTTATTGCTTGCTCTGCACACTCAGTATGTGGTTTCATCCATCTGTTTGTCACACTGTTGTCGGTAACATCAGAACTGATTAACAGATCTCTTATGGGGAACAAATCTACAAAGCCTGTAGAGGTGTGGAAGAATAAGTGTGATTTGGGAAGGACTAAAAGATTGTTCAACAAGAGACATTCAGATAAGGGACAAGTGGAGAAGCAGATGCATTTTGTGTTGAGTTTTAGCTGTTTCACATTAAACACTGTATTGTGAAGATTAGTTGGTGAGTGTGTTTTTCATTTTTGGAATCTTGTACTGTCACTGAGAGTATATCCTTAAGGGGGGTAGGGGCAGGGGCATCAGTATTAAAGGGGTTTAAGTGTGGTAAGAGGTATTTTATTTTACTATGTTTTACCATTTACAGTGAGTACTTCATACAGATTTTATGACACTGCAAGCTCTGTTTTACCATACTATTTGGCACTAAAAGGTTGTCAGAAAGGCCTACTGCTTTCCTTTGTGTTGTTTTGGAGTGAAAACTGGCCCTTCCTCCAAGGGTAAGGGTGCGGTTGGCCAGTGTGAACCTTCAGCTGATGTACAGGCTGCATAGTTGCTAAATGCTTACATCTTTTTTCTCCTCTTTCCCTAGTCCTAGAGATCGACTTCTCAGAGCTTGTTCTGGAAGAAATCATTGGCATAGGGGGCTTCGGAAAAGTGTATCGAGCTGTATGGATAGGAGATGAGGTTGCTGTCAAGGCAGCTCGCTATGACCCTGATGAGGACATCAGCCAGACCATTGAGAATGTCCGCCAAGAGGCCAAGCTCTTTGCGATGTTAAAACATCCCAACATCATTGCCCTCAGGGGCGTGTGTTTGAAGGAACCTAATCTTTGCCTGATCATGGAGTTTGCCCGCGGAGGATCGCTCAATAGGGTGTTGTCTGGTAAAAGGATACCTCCTGACATACTGGTGAACTGGGCAGTGCAGATTGCCAGGGGAATGAACTACCTGCACGAGGAAGCAATTGTTCCCATAATTCACCGTGACCTCAAGTCCAGCAACAGTAAGTGCCACACAGTGAACAGTCAGGGTGCTGGGATATGGTTTTGGGGAAAAAAATCATACAAAGTAAAGAAGGGAGTAATGTTAATTTAGTATCCTTTCTTGTGAACCACTGTATCCTCTAATTCAATCCCAGAAGGGTTTATTTTTGTACAGTATGGTGCTACAGATCACAGGAAACGTGTAAATGCTTTCACTCTTTAGAAGCAACTTAAATGATTGGGTGCAAAAGCAACTGTAAATGAAGCATGCTTCACTAGTATTTCATATAGTGTCTAGGTTTTATTGGCATTTTAGCAGACTTCTTCTGTACGTTATAAAGCCTTATTGAACTTAAAATCTCTATTATTCTTCCACTTTTCGGAAGGATAAATGCTTCTTTGTAAAGGCAAATGCTCCTAAGCTTTCATTTCACTTGCTTGATTTTCATCTGTATAGATGAGATGCAAGCCTGTTTTCATTATGGGAGATGTAACCCATTCCAGCTGAATTGGATCTTCTCTTTATCCATCATAGAGCTGGTGTTGACAGAAACATTAACTCGTGAGTAAAATGTCCTTGTACGGCCAGGACTTCAGCTGATATTTGTGGTGCTTTATGTGATACAGCTCACCCGTTAGAGAGCAGAGTAGTTAGGATTGTGGAAATCATGGTGATTTCAGCTGCTCTGTAGTACTGACAGCATTACTGTCTGTTCCTTGGGTCTTGTTCTTGTAGTGTGTCTCTTTTCGCAAACTTAAAACTTGAAGTCAAACACACACATAGAACATTATTTATGAGTGTGGGAGCAAAGTGCTGCAGTGGTTTCAAGATCATCATCTCCTTTCCTGATGCCTCTATGCCACTGTTTAGCCTTTCTCTCTGCTTCTCTGTCTAGATGGCAAGAGCAAACATGGACCTGCATGTTGGCTGTGGTGGTTTAGATTTGTGTGTTAGTATGAACTCATTGTCATTTATGGCTTGAGTTAATAAGAAGCTCTAATAACTGGGTGTCTGGGATGCAGGCATATGTTCCCTTTTGCTTTGAGGGCAGGGACATTAGCAAAGAGGTCTGACAGATGGGAATTTTAATATCTTAAATAGATTCACTAGTGCTAGCGTTAACCATTGCAATGCTGTAAATTTCCAGGCCTTGCAGTATCTTCTTATGTTTTTTTGACCTCACATGTCGTAGTAGTGTATTTACTTAGTTGGTTGTGAAAGAGTAAAAAAAGTATTATTAGTTCTTGTTAATGAGTTTGCAAATAGGAACGATAAGAGCTTTCAAGTTAGTTTCTACAGTATTGTTCTTATAGTAATGAAGTTTCACATTTTGTTAGAATAAGGCAATCTTAATGTCACAGAATAACATATCTAAACCCTTCCCTTACAGATAGCGATATATATGGGCATGTTGATAAATGCTGTAAAATTAAGGAATGATTTGCTTAGTTAATGAATGACTGGCTGCATCTGTGAATAAGAAATAATTGCCTTTCAGTGTCGTACCTTTCCTCCTTACCTAAGAAAATATTTACTTGCTTATTTTGCTAACAGGCCATTAAGGCTTCCTTGCTAAGTGCTAGTTGAACATTTTTAAGGTTTAGAATGAAAGTTATTCTAAGATAAAAAACTGTTAGCTTCTAGTATTTCACTGTTTCATTCAGATCAGAGACTTCTAGTTGTAAAAGGGAAAAGCATCAACAAGAGAACCAGCCCAACCAGAGGGACACCAGTGCACAGTGTTACCAACCAAACAGATATGGATGCTCGAAAACATCTGGACTGTCAGCAGCAAGACTAAATGTCTCTTGTCACAATGAATCAGCAGAGTATAATTCTGCTGCACTGTAAATGGTCGGTGAGAAGTTGCTACATGTATTACTGTAATTTCCCCCATTTGGGAGGAAGCAGTCGTAAAGAAAGAGGAAGAATGAGTGGGAATGCCTCTGAAAGGATTCAGAGATGTTCTGTGTTTGAAGGGGAAAGGTAGAGAATTTACATGGTGATCGTGACCAAGATAGGATCAGATCTAGTAGAGAAATGATGGGTATAGGAAAATTCTATCCCAGATAAGGCTGGAGCAAGCACTATTACATTTGGGAAACTAAATAAATGTTGGGCCTGGTACTGGAGGGAAGGACTTGAGATATTTTAAGGAAAAAGTATTGGTTTGTTTCTCTCTTTTGAAATAAGATAAATTAGTAACTTTGGGTATGGGCTTGACATATTACAACAGCTGTTTATTAAACAAAATGGAGTTCTTCATTCTGTGCTGTGTAATTGAAGAGAAATTTTTAAAAATATATACTATTTTAAACATTTGAAATACATGGGTTTTTTCTGAGTGTACCTACAGAGCAAGCATCATAAATATTAGACAATGACAATGGCGGAGCTTTTTTGTGGGGATACGGGATTGTAGGATAAACAACTTTGGACTGCCTAGGTCATGTCTTGATTGTTCTGTGACTGCATTGCTGAAATCCCTTTTCTCTTATATGTAATAAGCATCTTAGAAATTCCTCTGCTCTGTTTTCTGTGGAAAGCTTTTTACTAGTTTTGTAAAGATTAGTAGACTAAGTATATTATTGCATCCTGATTAATATATAGCTTACTTTTTTTCTGTTTTTCTGATGAACTTAGTTTTCTCAGTTGCTGTGGATAATGGAGAGCCGGTTATCTTGTTAGCTTTGTGCCTGTAGAATTACAAGCTTCCATCATTTTCTTTGCACAAGTTACCACCCACCAGGTGACAGGCAGTGATGTGTCTGTGGTGAGGGAAGAGCTTCTGCTTGCAGGAACTTGGAAAGGATTCTTGCAGATGCATTTCTTACATGTACTAAACATCTACAAGCACAGTAGAGCTGTCATGGGAGCATCAGCTGTATTGATTTACTGGTTGGTACTGCCTGTGTTGAGTAATAGACTGTGATTCTCCTACATCTCATCTTGCCTTCAAGCACCAGCTGGGATGTACACTGTGCATCGGAAGCTACAGGATGAGTTAGTTTGGGAGTTAAGGAACAAGATGGGGGAGTGGGAAAGAACAGAGTTGCCTTATTTAAAATCAGTTTTTCTACTAGAATAGAAGAAAATCAGAGAATGCTTTGTTGTCAGATGTCTGCTTATGTTTAGACAGACACAGAATGCATAAGAACAGTACTTCATGATGAATCTTTTAAGCAGATCACGTTACATTTTGAACGTGTCAAGTGGACACCCTAAGACAAGTCTGAGAAATTACCCCATTATATAAGGATTTGGGAAAAAAATCCTTTTTGATTTAAACTATTGCAGCTTTGTGGACTCAGTATATACCAAAACAATGCTCAGAATAGTTGTCAACATTTCTGGTAGTGTAATAAAGAACATAGGGTTTTGATTACTTTGGGAGGTAACTTCAGTTTTGTTCATCTGAACTGAACTTCAGACAATTATTTGAAGATTCCGGGAGGTGTCTCTTTCTTGAGATACGCCTCATTAAAAAGCACTCCAAATCATTTGTCTGTTATCCATCTTTTTTGATTGAAAGAAGGAATTTTTTTCTGTTCTGTAGTTTTTCTTCTTTTCATTTTCATAACTTTACATTTAGTGCTAATACATTTGGAGTGTAGGAAAAGTGCTCTGTATGTTTAGTACCATGTTTGAGGAAGATGTATTGTAAATCTTGGAGGTTCTGGGGGCTGCCTGTTTCATTGCTTTGGGAATGTAATCAGGAAGTGAGTACAGAAAGGTCTTTACAGAATAAATTGCACACTTGTGATTTAGTTTTAGAGACTCTGAAATTACTTTGTTGAGTGTGAGTTCAGCTGGCAGTAAGTCTGGTAGACAAGTGTTTCAGTGGCATTAGCAACTCATATGTCAGTCATAAAACTACACGAGAGAAAGAAGATTATTTAGGACAGCTATTTGGTTCTGCTGTGTGGGGAGATAAGTATTTCTCTTTTTATTTTGGGCATTTGATTTAAGGGATTCAATTTATTCCAAATGAAAATTAATCTTATTAATCTGACAGAATCCTCACTGGCTGCTGCTGCTTCTCTTCGTCTGGTGATATCTCCAACCTCTCCTTCTTCAGCTGCATTTTGGTGAGCCATTGAGCATATGTTACAGAATCCTTGGTAGGCCTTTCCCAATGTGAAAGCACCTAAATAATCTAAATGCTGACCTATAGAATAAAAGCAACTAGAAATGCCCACTGAAGTCAACATCACTGCACTTAGAACAGCTCTTAAGAGTTTTCCTTTCTTTTATCTCTCATCTGTGATTCAAGTCTCATTTCTGGTCAGAGAAAAGTGCCTGGAATATAATGCTTAGGATCAAAAAGGGAGAGTCCTGTTGGTTTTAGTTGGTCCTGTTTGTTTCTGTTTGTCTGTCAATGTTAGATATGCCAGCATTGCTATAGGAATAAAGCCAGTTAACTAATACTGTGGAGAACTAGCAAAAGCGTATTTGCTCTTTTTTGTGACTGTCTCAGCAAAACATGTTTGTTATTTGCACTGCATAGAAAGATTTTGCTGAGGGTGTTCATGCCAGTTAGCAAAATGCTTTTTAAAAGTCACCATCGTTGTGTTCCACAAAGTGGCACAGAAGATTAGCAGCAAAGTGACATTGCCAAGGTCAAAGAAAGAGGAAAGGACAGAGGTCAAAATAAACCCCAACAGTTCTGATTCAGGCAAGTTCAGTAGTTCTTCTCTTCAAGTTATTTGAAGTCTTTATCTCTCCTACTTTTTGGATCACCAGTGTAAGCTTGTGGTGTCCTGAGATTCTTTCTAAAAGAATTCCAAACTCTGCTATAGCTTTGCTTATTTAATGTAGTTAAGTCTTTATGTGTTCATAAAGATGCCAATAGAGCTGACTTTCCACATGGTCTATGGATAGTTGTTCCTAGGACTTAAAAGATTCCTTATTTTTTAATTTTAATCCAGTCATAGCTGACACTCTTCTGTTGGTCTTTTCAAAGCAGGAAAAGTTCTTGTAAACCTCTTCCTCTGTATGGCAGAGGTGTAGAGGAGAACTCTTCCAGGGTCTGCTGAATGTACGTTGGCAGAGCAGTTAGGAAGTCTGCGCTGTTATTGCTGCTTCTGGTACTCCAGTGTAATTTGCTGACTAACTCTCCAGTGTTGTACCTTCTATCAGAATGGATTTCCTTTGTCAGTCCAATTAAATGACTGTGAGTAATGCTTCCTGTAAAATGTAGTGAAGCTATTTCAGTGATATCTGAATGCTCTTCACTGGGTGAATAATTGATCTGTTCTTAGTTGGGTTGTTACCCAAGTTACACTTGCCCTGTACGAGGAAAGTGGTAAAAAGGTGAATTTTTTTTGGGGGGGGTAGTGGTGGTGTGGAAGACAACAGCTGGAAGATGAATTTTCAGGGAGCAAAAATCAGTAAAAGTCCTTCTTTCTTTTTTTCTAAGTTTAAAAACTGTGTACAGTAGAAATCAGGCCTTTCAAACAGCCTGAATATACTTGTAAGGCTGATGAAAGATGAATTTAGGTTCTGCCCTTATGCAATTACCTGATTCTGTAAACAAGCTGTAAGATATTGCTAATGGTGCATAACTCCTAGTTCTGGTTACTCTGCTTATATTTCTCTCTCTCCCCCGAGTATCATCATTTGTGCTGATATCCTGGTCACTTCTGCTGTAGTTGAAAAATTCCAAATAACCATAATTTTTTTGCTTGTGGTAATATAATGAGGAAATTCATGCCATTAATACTACACATTTTCATTGAAAATAATGAAAAAAACCTGATTTTATGTACTATTAGTGCAGAAGATGTAAATTTTGCCTGGAAGTGTTGCTAATTTTTAAGATGTTAAAATACCAGGAATTCCCAGAAGTAGGGTGATAGTTTGTATGTTGTACTTAGGTACTTTCTTGGGATTTTTCTTCCTTAGCTTTTGTAAATTAGTGCAGCTATTTTCTTCTCAGAGAGGTTTGACAGATGCTTTCATGTTGCAGTCTTATTTTCATGTCTTAGTAGATTTCTGAGAATTCCAAAATAAATACGTCTTCTGTAAATGGTTTGTTTTAGTTGAATATGGATCGATACTTTCACTGTTAATTGCAAGTCAAAAGTAGGAAGTCTTTCTGAAATAAATTTGATGTCCACAAGAACACTTTGGTATCCTCCCACCCACACTAAGTAGTAAAAAGGCAACTTCACAGATGGAATCCGTTACCTTCATAGACAAGTACCTCTCATTTTTAAGAAATGAAATTTGTATATTACACTCAAAAACCTAGCCAATATCCTTTTCATGTAATTGAGCCGCTGTGTACATTTTTTGCAGGGTTCTCTCTACTCCTAAGAAAAAATAAGAGTTGTGGTGTTAAGTACTTTATCCAAGCTGTGCATATGGAGGCGTAGGACAGACCTCAGCTCTGTCGTGCAGCAGCTGTCTGTAGGCATCCTCTGAATTCACTGTCTGACCATCTGTGACAGAGCTGGGAAAGATCTGTGTTCTTCTGAAATTTCTAAGGAGCCAGTCAAGAGTGAAAACAGCCTTGTGGTATTTCTGGGAAGCTAGAATAATTCCTTGATCTCCACTTTTTTTTTTTTTTTTTTTGGTGTTTCTTCCACATCAATAAACTTAATTTGAATTTTGACTGACATCTGTCAGCAGCTTCACGTTTGCTTTTCTTATCAAACAATTCTATTCAGAATTTCAACATATCTGAAACAAACTCGCTCTTGAAGCATCAGACATTAAACACAGTCTTGGTCTTTGACGTGATGATTCATCACCCAAGGTGATCCCTTAATTTTAAGTACTATCCCATTTTGAACACTGTGTATATTTCCTTATGACAGGACAAGGGAAACCTTAAGCTGTTTGAAAGAATGCGGGGTATAACACATGGTTTTAAGTAGCTGCTTTTTGGTACATGTTCGCTTTCTGATTCTAGGGTAGTTTGTTATGTTGGTGTGACTTTGATTGCCAAAAGGTTGCCAAAGTTGACTGGCATGTCTGCTAATTGCTGGTTAATTGTCCAACTGCTAATGAAAGGTCTTCCTCAGACCCGAGCTTTTTGCAAATATGAAAAAGAAATAGTAACAGAACCTCATGCACTGAGAAACTATTCCAATACATAACAACTCAGAATTATATTGTTGGGTTTCATCACTGTTTCTTAAGATCAGAAAGAAGAGCTCTTGCCCACAGAACAGTAAATCTGTGTCCCAGTCTGTAGAATAGTCATTATGGTGGTCATGGCAGCGTGGTGCAGCATCACTTAGGGCCCTCTTGGGGAGGGAAGCAGCCAGAGGACACGCAGTCTTCCTATGAACCGTTTGTATTACTGCCACGCACAGCCCTTCCACTTTGCTTTCTAGAAGCATTGCTGTATTGCTCACACATTTATTGTAACACCATTTTTTATTTAAAACAAAAATACCCTCCCAAAATAGCAAGCATTGTCTAGTGCACATACGGGTTCCAAATTGTCTCTGAAATTCTGTATGTGCTTTGAATGCTGTATGCCTGTCATCACCCCAAGACAATGCCTTATGTCTGGGATAATTTTTACAGCTACAAGCCAAGCTCTTAGTTTTCTGTACATCCATCTCTGATGTGTTGTCAAACATGCTCCGGGAATTTGCTTTGGCCATTGAGAAATATTAAGATCTGCTGTTTGTATTACAGCTGGAAACATTTAAAATGCAAGCACGGCTTCCTCCTTGGCTATGCGTAGATTAATTGTTGAGATGTGTAGCAAAGCTCCACTTATGAGTAACAGGTAAATACTTTTGCCACAAAGATTTTGTTTATCACAGCAATTTCTGTACTTAAGCTGGGGATTCCTGAGAGGTTCCTGGTATACTACAAAGAAATGCTAATATGAGTAATTGCTGTAAGGATGGTACATGTAAGGGTGGTGGGATGTATGTGAACCAGGCCATGTGGTCCACCCACCACAAAAGCATTACAATTCCTGTTATTTCTCCTTTGTGAGTAGGGGCCTATGGAAAGATGTTAGAGAATAGTCTTTAGTTCCTTTTGACTTTGCACTGTTCAAGGATCCTGAGAATAAGAAAAATCCTGTCACTTTGATTAATAGAACTCAATATGCCTAATTCTGCCTGTTGAAGTGTTGTCAGTCTTGCCCTGGATTTATTAATTTGCTTTTTCTTGTTTGATGTAATCAGTCACATAATGTGTGGTTTTGATATGATTATGGTCATCTGATAACCAGGGAATATTGCTAATGCTTCATCAGATTACTGTGTAGTCAGAACTTTGATCACTGGGTAAGCTGGGTCAAAGAACCCTAATATAAATGTAGCACATCAAAAAATGAACAGCTTTTTGATGGCTTTATTGGATGAGCTGTTATCTTGTGTGGACTTTCATGTACAATAGTGGAGGAATGCCCTCTTTCTCAGCAACTGGCAACTTGTTCTGCTCACCTTAAGGTCAAACTCTGCAGTATTCAAGAAACTCCTGAGTTTTACTATTGTCAGCTGTAGCTTGGTGTCAATTGTGCATCTAAGAACCTTTTAACATTTTTTCTGATGAATGAAAATACACCTCTCTACCTTTTTACAATATTTTAAATAAAATCTGATTTAAAAACCCCATAAAGCACCCCAGCTTCTGGTGTGGATTGTGCTGCTGCCTGTGAGGTTTTTATGTCTTTCTTACCTTCTACATTTTGCAGTACCAGCTTATTCCATGAATGCGTTGGTGTTATTTACTGTTTCATAAAGATGTCTTCATTGAAACCAAAACAAAAACAGTTTGGCTACCTTTTTTCATCATGAATTTCATGTTTATATTTGCCTGGAAACAGCTCCCACTGAACTAGCATTATTATTAAATCTCTTTTCAGGTGGTCTCTTGAGTGACAAATGATGAATGTCATTCATGTGATTTTATTCTTCCCTTTCCTTTTTTTGTTGTTGCCTAATACAAGTTCCTGATTTGTTGCAGGCTTTCAAACTGATACAGTTTGGCAATGCCCTGTGTTGAGTACAGATGTATTTATATTTTTGACTTGGAGCATTTAACTGATTATGAAGAGTATAATAATCCATGCCTGAGCTAAAGGTTGTTCCAATGTCAGCAGTATGGTAGGATTTAGTCTGAAACCAGAGCTGAACTGCTCTGTTTTTCCCAGGAACTCACCTGAGCATTCTCCAGGAGCATTCATAGTGTTTTGTATGGATCACTAAAGCGATAAGACTTTTTTCACCCTGCCTAGGTGAAAGGATCGATTCTAAATATATCGGGGCTTTGGAGGCCTTTCCTCTCCCCTCCCCCATTATGCATTAGCTCTTTAGAGTTACTGTACTGCATGGCTTAAAATCCAAGAACTGCTGTGCTGTCACATCCATCACCTCCTCTAGGTTGATAGAAGAGGACAGTTGTGCAGCTTTATGGATTTGCTGAACCCGGACTTGTACCCAGTAATTAAGAAGGTATAGGTTCCAAGGTATATATATTTTTTAAATGTGCTGTTGCTGAATGGTTAGTAATAAGAGAGAAAATATTTGCTTATTACTAGAGGCAGTATTAATGGTTTTTGGTTTTGCTTCTAAGATGTGAAATTTTGAGCGGGTCTTAAACTCTGTCCTCTCCAGGATCTTATGCAACACTTAGCCTTCTGCACCTCAAACAGATATTAGAATAAAGATGCAGTCCTACTGAAATGAGCAGCAGAGTACCCAACAGAAGGTGGGTAAAGGCTACATGCGGAAAGCCCGGACTTATTCCATGTGCAGATCTGTTAATCACTTTAAGTACTTTGAACGCAGGATCAAGAGCAGATTGCTCGTTATCTGGATACTTGCGAAGCAAAGCTGTGCTGGCTGACTATGGAAGGTAGAGCTAAAATTGCAAATTAGCTTCTGGCAAACTGCTACAATATGAGGTCTCATTTTGGAGCGAATTTTTGAAATCCTTTCCCAGATGCTTAGTTCTGTCCTCAAGACAGAATGCCAGTGTACTGCCAATAGGACTTAATAATTAAAAAAAGGATTGCTTGGCAATCTCAGTCCCTTGTTCCCTTTGCAGTAGTGCTGCTTTTTGGACTTGTTCGACAAACTGCAGACTTAATAGCAATCTTCTGTCTCTCTGAGACAATGGCAGCAGCATGAAGCAGTATATTAAGGCTATCTTTTTATCTAGCATCCAGTATTTACCACCTCCAGCATCTGAGCTGACATGTATCTTGGGAAGTTTTGCTTATTTATCAGAGGGGAAAGTAGGATTGGAACAACCAGAGTAAGTTCAGTGAAACCATCTTCTATGCAAGAATACTTTTGTTTCATCTATGAATACTTGTGTCCTTGAAATAAAGACTGTTCAAAAGCTACAGGACAATGGTTAATACTTGTATTGCTATAGTACCTTCTGTTTAAGAACCCTGAGGATTTCAGGATGCATTGCATTTCTTCAGAGTACAGTGGAATTTTTAATTATTTTTTCAGATAAAAGCAAGTAGAAAATGTAGTAATTGGCCCATGCAAGAAACAAAAGATGCTTATCTGATTTTTCTGAACTGGTCTTCATTTAAAAGTATTTCACAGCCTTGCAGTGGTTGAAACTGTTTGGTCTGGAAATAGATTTAGAAGGCAGCGAAAGGGATTTGTACAAAGTGCAAATTATACCTATATTGTGGAGAGACAAGTGAAAAATATTCTGTAGGGTGAAATTGTCTGTCCCAGTTTTGAAATTCCAGGGTCTTAGTGTGTCAGGGAAGAAATTAAAGTTAAAATAAAGCTTCTTCAGAGCTCTCCTCACTTGCATAAGTATTCTGTGGTCTGAAAAACATCCCTTAGAAAACATACATGGTCGAATAAAAAGATTCTTTGTTGAAAACAAAGTTTCCTGTAACAGATTGGCTCTGTTTTGGACATACTCTGCCGTGGGTGGGTTGCAGAGTCTGGATCCTGTGATATTACTCAGTCCTTTATCCTCTCTGGCAAACCTTCAACTTCAGTAAGCCTTTAGCTTTTTTGGGAAATTTGTGTTAAGCAATTTTTGGATAAATTTGGAATTGTTTGGAAATGGAAATATTTTTCAGTTTCCTTCAACTCTTGCACTTGAGACTTCTGCTGTATTGGTGGCAGAAAGAGGCTTTAATGGTAGTACCTTCCCGTATGGGCCTGGATTGCTCTTAAATCATACCACGGAAGTGACTTGCATTATTTAGAACTGAAACCCTGCTCAAGTTTTGCATTTAAGGATCTTGGAGTGAAACAGCATTGGTTTTCATAAAGGTTTTACTTCGTTCTTTTGGTAAAGTTTCTGTACCTGGGATTTGATGGACTCTGATCTATCTCTTTACAGTACTTGAATTATCTAAATGAAGGAAGTAGATGGGCTGATGCTTATTCACCATCTGACAGCTTCTGTATTTTGCATTTTGATATTTTGCATTTTGGTCAGTAAAGCCACAGTAGGCTGTTCTGTTTTCAGGATGGAGGAAGAAATAAAATGCATCCAATATTCCCACCCACAATGGTACTCCAGCCAATGGTCTTTCACATTCCAGCTATGACAGGGTAAGCATTAGTTCCCTTGTTTATAGTTTCCAGTTAGCCTTAGTGATGTCGAAAACAGTCATTGTACAGTAGCAGATGAGCAAAGACCTGTGGGAAAACAAATCTGGTACTAGGCTGTTGTGTCCATTGGTGCTTCAGTTGCTCTGGAATGATCTGCAAAAACATCCAACTGTGTTAAAAAGGTGTGGTATTATTCTGGGAAAGAAAAGTTAGGCAGAATAGTGTCATTTCCTGTGAATTTGACTTCCCTTGCCATTTTTCAGCCTTTGAGGTCATAACTAGTGGTCCTCTCAGCTCTCTTCAATCTTAACAAAATGAGAATAGATGTGGTGAAGCATTGGAAGTAAAGCAGAAACCTTGTTTAGAGTCCAGATAAAAAGGGAGACTGGGGAAAAAATTTCACTGAGTCCATACAGCTAGTTAATGATTCAAATATTAGAATTGAATGTTTCTACGGGAAATAAAATAACAAAGATGACATATTTAGCTTATTTATAGTCCTCCTGTAGTCATTCCCACCCATTGCTGTTGCTGCCATCTAGCTCTTGGCCTATGTCAGCAGCTGATATGGCCCTAAGCAGACAAAAGCACTACACAAAGTAATGGGTAGTGGCTGCTGGGTATGAGTGTGAGTGGGATACATTTACAGGCTGAGTGCTTTTGCTGGAGATTTTCCTCTTGTCTTGACTGCTTTCTGCCTTTGTAGAATGTTGGGTGGCGAAGCATTTGACCCACAGCAGAGCTAGTGTTGGTGGAGACTGAAACAGAACTACTGAAGTGCACTGACACTTAGAGGTGTTCATGTATTTCCACCACCTTTGAGGGTTTTAGGCCTTCTCAACCCTACATTATCAAGGTGCTGTGTCTGTTTGGTAGCTGGTGGTCAGGGCCTCACCTGGGACATCCACCACCTGCTTTGTCTCCAGGTGCAGGAGCTCCCTTTAAGCTCAGGCTTACTTGAAGTACCTTTATAGTCAGTTTTTCTTACATTTCTGGCAAATGAGCTTCTGGTATTTTGTTCTCCCAACCTGTTTCAAAGCCCCAATATCCACCCTAGCATGCTAGAAACACTATTAAATGGTACATGTCTCTGTGAAAAATTGATAAAGCTTAAAAATATAACAAAATACATGAGTTAATGTTGCTTTATCACTAGGTAGTAGCTTTTTCATGGTCTGCCTAGAAGTGCAGTATTTCAATAAAAGAGTAGTAGTTACTCTGGCACTAAAATCTGACTGTACTGTCTCCATTGGAGAGAAGTTACATGGAAGTTAAGTATGAAGCCAGCAATCATCCATCAAGTTAGAATTATATCCTGGTGTATCACAGATGACAAAGCCAGCTCTTTTCCCCCACAGTAAGTTTCCTCATCTTCTGGCCTTCTTCCTTACATATTTCTTTCTGTAAGTTTTCAGTTTTCATTAGACTCAGTCCTGCTCTTACTTCTTTTTCTAGTTCTTCTTCACCTAATTATTGTGACCATTTCCATCAGGCCTGATGTTCATTAGCTAATAGCTTTCTATTCTTGTGAGCCAGGTTTACTGAGTAGCTTCATGCACCGATAATTGACTTGGTGTGAACTGTGAGCTGGACCACACAAGAGACTGTCTTAGATTTTTTTTCAATTTTTTCACATTTCTTAATACACACACATTCTCTGGACGGGGAAATGGAGCATTAAGTTGTTGATATAGGTGTTGTCCTTAGGTACAGGGGCGATAGGCATTTTGGTGGTTAACTCTTGTGGTGGTATTGCAGGGTAATCCTGCTTCCCTTTGTATTCTTGTTACCAATTTTTGCCTTTTAAGTCAGAAACTTCTTTATTTTCTTGGTCTGCTGTGTGCCACATAAATTGGGAATACAACAGCAGAGTAGTTGAAAAAGCTGAAGCCAGCTTTTGGTATGCCTGGCTGTTCATACGATTTTGTGCAGTAGGTAGCAGCCCCTTTCCTCTACTTCAATATATAAAAGTGGGATATTTTTCCTGTGGAAGATCACACTGTAGTAGTTTCTTCCTGAATGTTGTTCTGCTTCTGAAGTGATGAGTCAGCTTATAGTACAAGCAAAGCAAAGAAGTATTCTGTTCAGGACTAAACTGTGCAGATTAACCTAATCCTTTCTGTAGGCTCAGAAACCAGAAAAATGCAATTATGACCATATTTTGCTGCCTTGATACTTAATTTTGACAGTTGAGGAGCCATTTTCTACTATCTATCTTTGATGTTGCTAGCAACTGGATCAGAATATGATAAAGAGTTTATTTTTCCTTACTTGCTCTTTCCCATTGCTTTGGCTCACTGGACACTAAGAATGCTGTCGAAACTGTTCAAAAGTGTATCTGAAAACTAAAATAACTATTCCAAAAGAAACAAGCAAAAATCTGACAGTGATACTGCCTTCCAGGGGAAATATCTGTGTGTGAAAGAAGGTTATAATACATTTTCTCGTTCTGCTGGTGTAATGTGAGCAGAACAGAGAATTAAAGCAGCAGCTGTTAATTTCATTGCCAATTTTTTTTTCTTAACTTCCCTTGTGAAAAATTTCCTTTGGTGAAAGCAGTCTACCTCTTTAAACTATCTTTTTGTGCCTACTAGTAGTATAGTGTTGGATTAAAAATAGGAGGTATGTGACTGAGGTTTTATAGTGACCAACTTGAAACCTAAGTAAAGATTCATTATATTTGTTTTAGTGATCGGATTGAAAGATTTGGTGCAGATGGTTTATCTGTTTTTGTAGGATAAAGGAGCATGTTCAGAAGGAGAGTAGATGGGTTTAAGAAGAAGAGAATTAAAGGAAAGGGGTAGAAATGTATGTATTCTGGCAAAAGGAAAGAGATTCAGACTTAGTGCTTCTAGCATAATTGGAAAGAGGAAAAACATTGTAATACAAATAAGCGGAATGAAAGGTATATCAACATCGCAGTTATTTGCATTGCAACACTATAGTAAAGTTCAAAATATTCCCAAAATAAAATTGGCTCAGCAGTTTTAAAGTTCCTAATGCAGTGGCTAAGAAGTAGAAGTGGTACATATGAAATGGGGTTTACCCAATCTCATAGGGTTTTTTAAAATATAGATACAAGTAGATCAAAGGATATACAGCTTTATGCCCCTCGAAGGTTATACATCTTTATACTCCTGTCTTTGTCTTGTCTTGGTGTAAGCTGCTCTTATGTCTTTCTGGTAGATACATGAGTGAAACCACGGCTGTATAATACCTGGAAATGACGCCTTCCTTGCATTAAGGCTTTGGGTGTTTGTCAGGGGTGTTCACCATTGACTTCTCAACTGATTCAATGGTTATTAAGGTGAGTGGTGCAAGATGCAATGAGAGATGACCTCCAGCTGGCTTTGTGGGCAAAGGGGCAATTTTAGAACTTATTTTGCAGTAGTACCAGTTTGACTTACATTAGCTGTCCTACTAATAGAACAATATGTTTCTGACAACTTAATGATGTTCAGAACACTGAGGTAATCTTGCAACGATAACTAAGTTGGTTTTCACCAGATGTGTCTCTAACATCTTGTGTGTAGGGAAACTTCTGTAATTGAAACAGCTTGTTTATACCAGACCACAGAGATTCATGTGGTTTCAGTAAACACTTAGCACAGATATGCCTTTAGTTATGACAGGCTCCTGTGGAGGGTAATTTGCACATGTATATTAGACTTACGGTTGGAATCCCTTTCTGTAGAGGCTTTGTCTTTTCTCTCACGGCTTGGAGCCTAGGAGGACTGCCTTCTGAGATGCTGTGAGTTGGCTTCATGTAAGCCAGCTTTCATTGTAATGATCCATGGCAATAGAGGGGGGAGAAAGGGAAGGAGAAGACATTTACCTTTTGAACATGTAAGGCTGTGGCAGGTGTGCATCTGTTGCATGCATGCAAGACAGAATTTCATCTCTATAGTTTATACTTGCCTCCAGGGCAACCGTTCTGTAGTTTAATCTGATAATTTATGGCAAAGTTGTAACTTGGCTAGCATTTCATCTGTTAATTTTTGTAACTTCACTTTGTATTCTTTCAGAGTTCATTTGATGATTTGGTCCTCTGTTTTGCCACTTAGAACTAATCAGTGGTTTTGGTGCTGTACATTATGTCCTTAATAACAAAATTTTAAATCTGCAGGTATCAGTATTTTCACTGCAGTGATTCCTCCTTCTGAAAGGCATCTATCTCCATAATGGCTTGTGATGATGAGACAGAAGATCCAGCAGTAGGAACTACATAAAGGCTGGAGGATATGATGGCATTTTAGAAATCTTAACCAAGTTGGTTTTTGTATTGCTTTGAATATTAAGGCAGATGTTTTTTGTCTTTCTAGTGAAGCATAATAATTAGGAATTCGGTGGAACAGGAGCAAGAGCTGACTCAGTGTCAGGTAACATTGTGTCAGTTGTACTTCGGGGGATCTGTTCCTATGATGTTTGTTTTCAGTACAAATCTTTGTTTAAGCAACAAAAGCATCTAAGTTGGCCCTGACTCTAGAAAAGAAACCCTCATTCTTCTTGAAGCCACTGATACACAACTGTGACTCATGAAACTGAGAATCATACGCTTTGGGATCTGTTATCACTAGGATCTGGATGCTTCTACAGGCTTAATGACTTTAGGTAAGACTGATGTGGGAATCTGTGGAAAGCCTGCTAGCTATTAATGCACATACAGAATGATACTAATAATGGGGAAGGTAAATTGGCTTCACCTGACCTCAAGAAGTTGGTTTCCATTGCTTTCAACTCTGCTAGAAAAGCTGCTAGCTCAAATCACAAACAAGCATAAGAGGATCCTGGGTACGTCATCCATTCTTGCTCTTCCATACTAAGAAACCATCTTTAAATGGTACCAGCATTGACAGAGTTAACACCCTGTCACTCTTCCTACAGATTGAAACTGGCATGCCATGCAATGTTGCCTTTCCTCTTTGTTACTGCAGCTTGTTTTGGACAGAGCAGAAGCCCAAGCATCACATAGATGGAAACCTCTATCAAAAAGTACCGAAAATGTAACAATGACAAGTTAGGAAATTTTTCGCAAGAGCCTGATAGGAAAATACCTTGATGCTTCTTGTAGGACACCAAAGATGTTCTTTGAGAATATGGAGGAAGCTCAGTAGACATTTTCATTTCAAACAAAAAAGACTGGTATTCATCATAACCTAGATAAGAGGAGGCCCAGTGCTTAATTTCTACCTTTATATCTCAGCTCTCTAACATGCCTTGATTGGCTGTTGTCTTTCAGCACTTGCAGTCTGCCTGGGTCTCAAGGAATAAAACATTGGGGTCAAATCAAGGGTCAGTAATGACTCTTGAAAGTCCATGTGGTGATCGAGTTCTTAGTACACTCTCAGTGGTTTAAATTACACAGCTAAATCATATGTATCTGTATCTGGATGACTGCCTGATCTAGGGAAGGTCTTGCTGAGAGATACTACGGCAAGTTTGGTCGTATTCATTCTACACTGGGACATGTGGAGATATGGAAGAGCTGTCCTGCTGGACAGAACTTCTGTGAGCGGTAATTAATTTCTCATTGTCACATGTTTATTTTCTAGAGGACAAGTTCCAAGTCCTTCAGGAATACATGAAAGCATATGTGAGCACAAATGGATTTTTACTCCTGTAAGGACATGCATGCATGGTATGCTTCACTGAAGGTTGCTAACCATTTTAATGTTACTTTAAGCCACTGTGCTTTCCTTTGCACTTGCAGTATGCAAAGAGCATGGTGATTTGCTATATTGTTTATCTGCAGCATTTGGATGCTGAAAGCTGTCTGAATGTGTTTGCAATATCTGATTTGCTTCACCAGTCCCCTTTGCACACTGCTGGATGGCTCCTACCATGCTACTTGAGATCAGCTTTTAGCCTGTGCTACAGAGGAAAAAAGAGGAGCAGTAGTACATAGCAGACCTTCATCTACAATTTGGCTGGCTCTGTGCATGCAGACAGGAAGAGATTTTTTACATGGGCCTTGCTGAAACAGGGAAAGGCTAATCCACCCCTAAAAAGCTGACACATTCTTCATATTCCTGCTGGTTTGGATCTTGTTCTTCCTTGGTTGCTTGCAGACTAGGTTCAGTGTCTCTCCTGCCAAACAGTCTCTCTTTTGAAGGCTGGGAATGTGAAAGATTTTCTATTAAATTTTCTACCTGTTTTAAACCTCTGTATCATGGGCAGATCTTTAAAATCAGCAGACAAGAATGAGATTTACTTCCTTGATATATTAGCTGTGTTTTGGCTTAAGTGCTTTATATTTGTGCCTGAACTTGTTTGTTAGTGTAGTAGGTTGACCCTGGCTGGATTCCAGCAACCCACCAAAGTCCCTCTGTCACTCCCCTCTGCACCTGCACAGGGGAGAGAAAATATAATAAAGGGTTCATGAGTTGCAATAAGGACCAGGAGGGATCACTCATCAAATACCATCACAGGCAAAACCAGACTTGAATTAGAGACATTAATTTAATTTGTTAACAAAAAAATCAGGGCAGGATAATGAGAAGTAAAAGATCTTGAAAAAGACACCTTCCCTCCTTCCCAGCTCTATTTCCTTCCCCCACCAGTGCAAGGAGACAGGGAATGGGGGTTGTGGTAGTTCATCACACATTGTTCCTGCTGCTGCTTGGGGAGAGGAGTCCTTCCCCTGCTCTGGTGTGGGGTCCCTCCCATGGGAGACGCTTCTCCATGGACTTCCCCAGCATAAATCTATCTCATGGGCAACAAACTCAACAAACTGCCGCAACATGGGTCACTCTTCCTGCACTCTTCCCTCATGGGGTGCAGTCCTTCAGGCACAGCCTGCTCCAACATTGGTCCGCCATGTGGTCCCAAGTCTTGCCAGGAAACCTCTCCACAGGTCTGCAGGTCCCTGCCAGGAGCCTGTTCAGTGTGAGCTTCTCACAGGGTCACAGCCTTCTCTCAGGCATCCACCTGCTCCGGTGTGGGTCTCCTCCGTGGGCTGTAGGTGGATCTCTGCATCTGTGTGGTCCTCCCTGGGCCGCAGGGGCACCGCTGCTTCACGATGGTCTGCACCATGAACTGCAGAGAAAGCTCGGCTCTAGTGCCTGGAGCACCTCTTCCCCTTCCTTCTGCACTGACGTTGGTGTCTCCAGAGTTGTTCCTCTCACTCTCACTTCACTCTTCTCTTGATGCAATTACATTCTGCATGATAACTGTTTGGGTTTTTTTTATTCTTCTGAAATATGTTGTCACAAAGGTATTACCATCACTTCTGATTGGCCCACCCTTGGCCAGCAGCACATCCATCTTGGAGCCACCAGGGATTGGCTCTGCTGGACATCGGGAAAGCTTCTAGCATCTTCTGGCCCTCTCAATACCAAAACCTGGCCATGCAGACTCAATACAGTTGGGCCAGATGTTGATTGTCTGGCTAGTGTTAGCTCAGTCTCAAATCTGTTAAAAGAGGGAAAGGTACATTAACTCTGTAAGTGTAGGGAGTATGTTGCTTGTTTGTGTTTCATGTGTCTTGTTTGTTTTGTTATAGACTAATACGAGTGCAGAAGTAGTACTTGCAAGAGAGGACTTGCACTGAGAATACTAAACAAGGTGTAATAACTGATTGTAGGTAAAACTCAGAAGCAAATGAGACCATGTTGATTAGCATAAGCAAAATGCATTTGCAGTGTCCTAGCAACCTTCTGTGTGTTCTCTGCAAAAGAGATTTTTTTTTTGAAGAGGAAACTGAAATGAATTCATATTTCACCTATTCTTCATTGAAATTCAAGCAAACACAAGAGGGGCGCGTCAAGGTTTTTGGTTTGAAAATCTGACAGATGGGCGAGGGAGACTCCTGGCAGTTACAAGTGAGCCTGTTGATACTGAATAATATAATAAAAGGAACTGTAACAGATGCTGGAAAGACTTACCGTTCTTAAAACTAATTTTGAAAAATTTGGATTGCAAGATTACTATCCCAAGCAATTATTACAAGTAAATAGAAAAGGAGCCAAGGATGTAAACAAGGAATCAAGGACTTGCAATAAATCAGTCTCTTTTGTTGCCCTTCTCTGTGATCTTCTGTCATGGTAATTTTTCTTACTACCCTGCATCTGAGTAAAGAACAAGTTCTGGATACAAAATGCCTATGTAAGTACTAATTATTTTGTTAGAACTTAATACAAATCAAGGTAATTAGATTTAAATAACCCCTTACCTGTAAGGTATGTACAAAGTATGTGATATATGGTGCTCTGTCCTGCTATTGAGCTCATTCAGACAGAATATGATCTGTGAACAGTAAATTTGTTTGTTCCTCATTGTGATTATGGAGGGAAGCAAAAAAACCCCCAACCCCCCCCAACCCCATACTTTCTTGTCTCAAAGTTTTACTTTAACTTCACAACATCACTGTACATCTCTATATTACTGCATTTAAATTTAAAATTAGATTTTGTTATTCTGCCAGTTCTTTAGGCAGAATGGATACAAGCTAGAAAAAGAAGCACTATGTATGTTCTAGGAAGCTTTTCACTTTGCAATCAATGAGTGACTTGCTAGCAATTTCTTTTAGCACTTCTTCATCTGCTAGAAAGAAGTAGAAAAGTTAGACTTACTTGAAGAAAAGGCCCAAGGAAGGCACCTTCTGTACCTTGGTTTCTTGTGGTGGCTCTGTTGTGCACTGAAGTATTGCTCTAAAAATGCACATGCTTTTGCCAAAATGAAGAGAACAGTAACTCTAGGCCTCAATCTCTTTTCTCTGTAATTTGGAAATGGAGCATGTTAGAAGAAATTTTGCAAAAGAAGCAAGAACCAGGAGCTTAACCACAGGTGTAGTTTCTTCACACCTTAAGTTGTCCCACAAAAATATTTGGAGTAGTATTTTGTGAATTCTGAAGCCTTGTAAAAGGGTAACTGACTTTTTTAAATTTTCAAAGAACAATTTCTTTACCTTTATTACTAAACTAAAAGCAGTTTTTAAACATTGTAAATGTGTGTTACTTATTATGTAGAAGGATTCAAATAACACTTATTTTTTATTTAGTAAGAAACCCCATTTTGATTATTGGAAGGAATGATACTCCCCCCACCCAAAAAAAAAAAAAAAAGAAAAAAAAAAGCTGTGTTAGCTTGAGGCTGACATTTGAGTCTTTTCATGGACTGCTGAAAATGGTCCTGAAGATGATTTTTATATGTTCTGTAATTTTTGCAGCATGTTTGCCTTTCATAGTGGTTTTTTTTTTTTTTTTTATGATCCACAATTGTTTGGTTATGGGGTTTTTTTGGTTCAGTTTGGTTTTTTTGCAATTGATGTATCCATAGAAAAAGGAAAAAACATTCTCATGTTTTCTAAGAACCTCTGTCTGTAGTGTCTGTAATGACATTAAAAACGGAGTAGCTGCATAATGATGGTGTGTGACTGACTGGCTTGATGATTTTTGATGTGAAGTCTTTAGAATAATAGTAATACAAATACTTTTTTCTTCACGGTGCTTTACAAAGTGGCTGAAAATAATTTCGGGGTCTTATGGTTACATTAGTTATGGAAGTTTAGTGCCCTCATATTCTGTTGCTTTGTTACATTGCTTAGTGCAAAGTTTGGTCACTTTGCACTAAGATAAAGAGGATAATGAGATGCTGCTAAAGCAGAGTGGATACTTGTGGGCTCTGGTTTACACTCGGTGGTGTAACAGTACAACTTCCCGGCTACAGAGGAAAATGTCTTATATCACAGCATTCTTGAGTTCTGCCTCAAGGTGTTTTTAAAGTTCTTGGGTATGGACTCCTTTGCCACTGCAACAGAGCAGAAAAAAGTAGTTTAATAATGATGGGGGAGGGATTCCGTGGGGAATTCCGTATATGAATTCTGGAATTGGGCATGTTATTACTGATCATAAATATGTTTTTTAGTAGTCACTTAAAAGAAATTTGTGCATAGAGCTTCTACTCCTAACACATTTACATGAAGGGTATATCCTGCCTGTGTGTGTGTATCCGGATTTAAAAAAAAAAAAGTCCTCTAAGCAGTTCAAGAAAAAGATGCTATTACTGGCTTGCTGAGAGAGGATTAATTAGGAAATGTCTTCCCTTATCTGGATTTCTAGAAGTTACAGTGGTTCACTTCCTCTTGGCAGAGTATTATTATACAGAATGACACTAGGCACTATATTAAATAATTATCTTATTACGTATTTGTTCTGTGGGGCTTGGTACTTTGGTTAAATTTGAAGTTATTTGCTGGAGAACTGTTCAGTTGTCAGATGAAGGGATCAGCCTGAAATAACTTGTAACAGGGTATGGTATGTTTGAATAATGAAAAGTCAGGGAAAATCTTGAAATTTGGGGATTCTCCAGGAGAATCTTTTTTTCATAAATACTAGCTTTACTCTGCATACCTTTTATTCCCCCCCTCCCTTTTCTCCAGTACTGATACTCGAAAAGGTGGAAAATGGAGATCTGAGCAACAAGATGTTGAAGATCACGGATTTCGGCTTGGCCAGGGAATGGCATAAAACTACCAAAATGAGCGCAGCTGGGACATATGCCTGGATGGCTCCTGAGGTCATCCGCTCTTCCATGTTCTCCAAAGGCAGCGATGTTTGGAGGTATTGATTTGGCGTTAAGTGATTGGATGCTAAAGAGTAACTAGACCTTCCAGGAAACCTCTTATGTGTAAGAATGAGTAATGGTGAACCAAATATTAAAATTCAGGTCTTAAGAACACTTTATCTACCAGCTTTCCATCTGTCAGACTTACCTCAGACTTACTGTTACTGTAGAAAGTAAGTGGTGGACCAGCTACTGCATGCCTCCTAACTTTTGTTGTTCTGTAAATTTTCATTCAGATTATTCTGGGATTCATAATCCAAATCCCCTCTGCTTTATCTAAACTAAACTTTTTGTGCTTATTTGGCTATTGGTTGACATAATCAAAGGCCATAATACAATCTGAGAAGTACTTTATTTTTTTTACTGTTTTACCAACAAGATAATTTTGAGATATTTTGATTTGGTAGCAGTCTGTCACTGATGTATGTGTACACTGTACTTAATTGAATTCCTCATCCTGTTTCAATCCAAATACTATATTTTTCGCTTTAATAATAATTTTATTAATTATTTCTACCCTTCTAATCTTTCACCTAGTAGATATGTGAAAGAGATGGTAGATCTCATATCTGGGTCCATCTGAGTATGTAATCCATAAATAATAACTTGCATGTATGTATTGCCTTTTTCATTCATGCACGGGGATTTTTGTGAATGAGGTAATTTGGTGGGGAGGAGTGTAAGGGTTGGCCCGTATCCTTCCAGAAACTGACTTTGAATACCATGATTAAGTGGATTGGTAAATATAGAATTCAGTAAATAGCTCTAGGACGGCGACTTTTCTGGATGCTGGATGACTTAGAATTAGTACTGAGCATCTGAAACAGATGAAATAGAGAGAATTTTGTTTTTCCTGTGGAGAAAAAGGTGTTGAAATGTCAGGGTCTTTGTCTTTAGAGTAGTAAGATTCTCTCGCTGGCCACTAATGCTCCTGCACAAGTGAGTGCATGCTGTAAAACCTGTCAGGATAAAGAAATAGCCCAGATGGTAGGCTTGTCTGGCTGTTAGGGCAGATATTTGGTGTGGGGATTTTAATTTTCCTTGTCCAGTTTTGCTGAATAGATAATGTGTTGCCTTGTGATAAGTCTGTGAACTTGTATTTTGCGCACTGATGGTGTGGATAATATTCTGACTCTGTAATTAAGTGTGGTAGCCTCTGTAGTTAATCTGAGACAAAATGAGCAAGAACCAGGCTTTTATTTGGAATGAAGTCTGGCAGAAATGAAAATCTTAAGGATGTGCACCTTTTCTGTGCACGTGATGATAGTACTGGTTTGTACACAGCTTGTCAAGCTAAAATCTAGACTTGCTGTTCTCTGAAACAGTGCTAGGAAGGGCCTTTAAGGGTAACCTTAGGGAAAGGGGGAACAGTTTTACTGTAACTTTACTAACCCAGGCATGCTGTGAACAGATCAGTAGATGTTCTGTACCAGTATGAATTCATTTTTTAAAAGTTAAGAATTATTCAGTCAGTTGGTGATTTTCATGAAGGTAGCACAAGTGCCTTCTATACCTATGCAAAAGTCATTGACTTAAGGACTGTGAATCACTTCAGGATTTAAGGACTCTAAATAACTTAAATTATTTGTTTGTTTTTCAGAAGACTTTATTTCTACTTTTGAGATTCCTTCATCACTTTCTCTTGTTAGTTACCAGTCTTCTCTTGAAAACACGTTGAGTTCCTCATAATACTCTCCCTTAAACAGAGAGTCATCACCATTAAGACAACTTATGTACTGTCTCTGAATAAGCCTTTTCTTTTTGGCGGCTAAAACCTCTTTATTTGTAGTTAAACAAACTGCAAAGAACATGTATGCAGAGGAAAAATGCTTGCCAGTGCAATCACTACTGGTCTGTCAATGATTCTAAGCCCTAGATTTTACAAAAGCAGTCATAGTATTGTATAATAAATCCTGTCCCCACCCAAGGATGCAACCTGAAATTCTTAACAGGATGAACTTTTTTATCATATTAGACTTGCCCCTCCTCTTGTCCAGTTCAACCACTTGGTTAATCACTGGAGTCATAGGGTTTTTTTTTGCCTGACAACCTTCCAGTTAGTCTATGCACCATCAACAGAACTGTCTCTAATGTTCACAAACCCTTTTATTTCAACACCTTTTCTTTAAAGCTTATTAGAATAATACTGCTGGCTGAACTGTTGCCCAGCCTTTGAACAAGAATCTTGTTCTCCTTGTGTTCTTGCTGCACCAACAGGTGAAGAAGATGCTGAAAAAGATGCATGCTAGGACTGAAATTTCCTGAGTCAGTCTTATTATAACTAACTGCTGCTTCATCTTTTCAAAACATGTTTCAAGCTCCATTTAAAAAGCTCTAGCTGTTTACTCTAGAGTAGGGTTGGCAAAGAACTTAAAAAGAGTGAGGAATGGCCACACATGGTATTTGTCACCAGGGTCTGGGCCACTGTGAAGCTTGTTCATAGTATCAGTACTTAGTAAATCTTGCTAGTGAAAACTTGTTGCTGTGAATTTTACTGTGCCATACCCACAAGCTCTAGATATACCGTAGGAACTTTGTGCTTATATTGCACAGAGGACAGCAAAACTACAGTTTTATTTCAGTAAGTCAGTTCCTGTAAATCTGTTTATGTGTTTGTATTTGCTTTGGATTTACAGGGGTAAAGTCGAAGCATGGATGTTGCAGCTTATTCAGTACTGTACTGTAAGCTAATGTTAGTAGGCATATAAATAAAATTTTCCTGTCATTTGACTGTTTAAATATATTTCTTGTTTGTTACACACTTCATTTTTTACTTGTGCTGCTTGAAAGATAGTCATATTGTCAGTACTATTGGTATCTGGAATATAAAGGCACCATACAACCTTCATCTGAGTTCTCTATGTTCCTCAATTTAGATGTTTTTAAGTTACATCTACTCTGAGACCAGTGAAATAATTGAGAATTTAATTTCCATTTAGGAATGGAATACCAGCTCTAGCTAAAACCATCAGATTAGCAGATCAGGACATTTCAGGCATTCAGTGCTGGGTGTAGAAACTTCAGTCATTAGAATATTTTGTTTTAATCAGGTGTTGGTCAAGCACTTCCATCCACAACTGACCACTTGTAGGCTTCTGTAGTCTTCTGTGTGTAATGAAGCACTGGCAAGACTTTAGTACCTGGCAGATAAGTGCTGACTAGCAATATTAGCAGAAACTCACCTAGGAGAAGCACATGCAACTGATTGATGTGAAATGGGCAGGAGAGGTCATCTCTGGAGCTGCCAGTTCATTAACATGCAAAATGCCAGCTGTTAATAGCCATAAAAATGTGATAAAGTTTGGGTTGGTTTTTTTCTTAACAAAGGTAATGTTCTATTTTCTCTTGGAACTGGGATCTCCTTGTTGGGCTGATAATTCCTTCCTCATGGTAAGTGTTGAACCTGGAGAAATGGATAAGAGAAGCTTATGGCACAAATGCCATGGAACAGTACCAGTGAGAAAAAAAATAGTTGTTTTTTAAAAGTTCATAGACTAACAAGGGAGGTGGCAAAATCACATGTGAAATCCTGCAGACCTCCAGCCTCCCTCACCCTGAAAATCCAGTGTGTAGGATTGAACCTGATGTTAAATGGCTTAAGGGATTACTGGATCACTGAAAGATGGTTAATTATTCACACAAGTGTCAGTTGACTGGGATGCATGGGTTGTGTCACATGGTTCATTTCGTAATTGAAGTCCAAAAATTACTACTAGGTGCTGGAAAAATAAATGAACTTGATCACTTCTTCTTTCTCCTCACTGAGAATGAGTAGAGGCCCTTGTTTCTTTCTTTCTATGCCTTTTTTTTTTTGTAGAAGTCTTCTGGCTCTGGCTTTTTCCTTTGTACTTGCCAGTCTTCTGCTTGAGAGTTAATATAAAACACTGTGTTCAGCACCTCTCTTGGTGTTTATTCACTTGGGATTATTGTTCAAGTGCCACAAAGCAGCATTCCCTAGTTCTGTGGAAGCAGTATTCTCAGCAATGAGCTGTAGGTGTGGTGGCATTGAGCTTCGTCAGAAGCAAAATGACCTTTCCTGCAACATACACTTCTAGTGTCACATTAGAAGAAACACCAATCTGTCTATTCCTTCTTCCTTTAAAAATTACCCTGCAGAAGAAGTGCTTTGAGCACATCAGTAGTGATTTATCCAGTACTAGTGTTAAAGTAATAATACAACTCTTTGGTAGATTTTACTACCTTTTGCTATCAACAGTCATATCCAAACTGAAGAGTAACACGAATGATCAATCAGATTTAGACAGTTCAAATATACATTCAGCCCAGTTTTCATTTTCTTTGAGTGTTTTATAAATCCTAGAAGGCCAAAAAGAAAATGGGAACTCCTTAGACTCTTAATTTATTTTTTTTCAAATAATGCTCTTGAGACAGTAAGAAATAATAAATTATAATATCAAGAGTATGAATTACATAGGAAAAAAGCAAAAGATCGTGTAGGTCAAAAAATATTATATTCTGCTTAATAAAGTAAAATAGCTGTGTTAGCAGCAAAGGTTGGATCTTTAGTGACTAAAATCCAGTATCTAAGTGGGAAAAGTGCTGTTAAGGATGTCCATCTAAGGTTAGCAGCAGTTACAGTGAATGTTAAAGGTGTAGTGGAAGGGAGATTGCAAGAGTACAAGTTGTGATAATGTACTCCCAAAAGGATAGGGAAACGGTTGATTTGAAACAAGAAAAGCTTAATATTTTAGCTTCAGACTGTTTCATGGAGCAGCTATTTAAGGAGCTTGTAGGAAGAGAAGCAATTTTTCATTCCATCTTCAAGTGTGCTTAGGAGGCCTTCAAGGTTGTATAGTATGACATGGTCTAAATATATGTAACTTAGATTTTATATCTTTGCAAGCACAATTAAGAAAAATTAATCCGTTACAGTAGTGTTTAATCTCAACATTACTGACCTTGGGAATTTTGTGTAAAAACAACAAAAGGGGAACACGCAACATGGATATCTTTTAAGGACACTGTTTAAGTTCTGAGTGAATGTATGGGAAAGCCTTTAGAAGAATGAAAAAGACAATGTGAAAAAGACTACTGAAAGACATATTTTTAAAAGCTCAATCTGCATCCAAATGAGGAAAATTATGCATGGACTTGAGCTCTGGCAAGATGAACATAAAACAAAGAAGATAAAAGGGTTTTGAGGAAAGTCTTCTTAAAAACTGAATCACTTGCTTTCAAATGCAGCACAGGTGAGAACCCTGCAGGAGAACATACAGTCCAGAGGAGAGCAAAATGTAAGAGTGCAAAGAAGATGAGGCTATACTAGAAAAAAACATCAGTGACTTGTGTCTGCTAGAATAGAGCAAAGAGAGGCATTTTAAGCTGAAAGTTTCTCTTTAAGGGAGTCAGGCCTGGAGGACATATCTTACTGAAGTAAAGTTCACACAGGTGTTAAAACTGACTGATAAAATGAGCAGTAACATTTCCTGAGATTTGCAGTAACACCCAAGATTTCTACAAGAACATGAGAGTCAGCTGAGTTAATGTCTGTGCTGTGTAATCTGTTGCTTAAAGCTGCTATAGTACCAGAGAAATGGAAGGCAGCAGATATGGTGGCAGGTCTTAAAAGAGCTTCCTGAGGATTAGCAAGTGTGATTTTGAGTTCTTCTAAATGGTAGAAGCAGCCCTAAAGAGTAGGGAGCTGGTGGACATGTGAGCACAGCTGGGGAAGAGTCAGCTTTTGTAGAAGAAAATGTAATACCTTGTGAAAAGTGAAAATGCTTGAAGGAGATATTGACTATGTGGATAAGTGGTGAGATTGCTTATACTATATTTGGATTTATAAAGACTTTAAGCAAAATCTTTCATCATAAGCTTTTAAATAAAGTAAATTGATGTGAGAAAGGATTGCAAGTATTTTTCTTGTAATTTAATCAGTTCTTAATTACTAGAGGAATAAATTAGTTTTCTTGGTGGGGAATTCTGTGTTCAACACAATCATAAGTGATTTGAAAAAAACAATAAATTGTTAGGTAGCATGGTTGATGATAACCAGGTTATTCAGGATAAGAAAGATTAATCTACTGCAGAGAGATGAGGAAAAGTTTTACTATAATGAACGATAAAATAGGTGGTAGTGGTAATAAATACAAAGTAGTACCCATGGGAGAATTTCATATGGGCTCTAAATTTCACTGTTGTGGTTCAGTAAAAACACATTGGAGCTACTATGCATAACTTAGCTCATTTTATAAAGAGTGAGGCAACTGGCAAATGAAAATTTAATAGGAAAGAAAGAAAAGAAGCAATACTGCTTGTGCCTCTCCCCATATCTTTAAAACTTCGTGATTTTGCTCATTCTAACAGAAGATGTCAAGGTTAATGAAAGATATAAAATGCCTTGTGTTCAGGATAGTAACTAGATTAGGACTTATCTATATTAGGACTTGGGGGTCTGGAAAGAAGATGATTTAGGCAGGATGTGTAGGAGCCTGTGAAATCATGGATGGCAATAGAAGGAGCTAATAGGGAACATATGTTTACTCTTTCCTGTATTGAAAGAACTACAGGGAAGCCAATGAAATTACCAAGTGACAAGCTCAAAACACATACATGAAAGTATTTTTTGGCAATGCATCATTAAATTTGTGGAGTTCACTACCTCAGAATATAGTGGATGGTAAATGGGTTCAGAGGAAAGTAAGAGATCAATGGAAGAAAAAACTGTCAGGTCACTGAGTATGAAGGAGCAGTTTCTGTTTTGGGTTTCCTAGAAGCAGAAAAAATATTCTGAGGTTATGTTTTTCCTTATATACTTTGGGGGAGAACACTCCTGGAACTATTTCCATAACTTCGTAGGTAGTATTTTGTAGAACATCTTAAGAACAGCTTAATTCTGAAGAAGTATTTTTGACTTATTTTTAGAAATCACAAACTGCCAAACAAGCCTTCTTCATATTTTTGGGTGTTTTCAGAGCTTCTGTTTTGAAGCTAAATTAGAAGATTTACGGTTTTCAGATTATTCCCAGTTTTCAGAGAGGAAATTATTTTTGCCTAAAAGGTGAAAATGTCATCTTATTTCAGACTTACTAAAAAAAGCAGGCAAAATAAGGCAGATCACCAGCTTGGCAGTCATGATAAGCTTGTTCTGAAAACTGCAGTTTCTTTAGGGTACCAAACTCACAGATTCAGGTATCTTGTTGCTTAACAAAGACTGTGTTAAAGTCAAACACCTGTTCTCTTTTTTGTTTCCTTCCCGCTAGTTATGGTGTGCTGCTTTGGGAACTGCTAACGGGAGAGGTACCATTCCGAGGAATTGATGGTCTTGCAGTAGCATATGGTGTTGCCATGAATAAGCTTGCCCTTCCAATCCCTTCCACATGTCCTGAGCCTTTTGCCAAACTCATGGAAGGTAAGCCACCTGTGGTGTGAGTGTGGTTTGTGCTGTTTCTAGAGTGCTGTTGAGCATGGTCTCTTTGTGTTGGTTTTGTTACCTAAGAGCACAGATTTCTCCAGTGGCTTTATTCAATGCTGCAGGTTATTATGGGAGCCAGGCCTGGCTGGGTAGTGTGCTGTGACAGCCACTCTACTACCAGAATAGTGGAAGCGATTTTTTTATCAACTGGCTTTATAGGAAAATGGGGGCTATTGCTGTCATCACTTAGCTTGTTTTCTAGTAGTTAAGACGCACCAACACCAAAACTTCACTTACTTTGGTCTAGTTTGAAGGCTTTAACTTATTTTCAAATTCATAGGTCGAACATCTTGCTAGGTAATGTCAGATTGGTTTGAAACAAAACTTTATCCTACTGATACTTCAGGGAGACGGTTTAAATGTGGCTTTGCCGTTCCAAAACAACCCATATTTTCAGTCAGATTGATGTGATTTCCTGCTTTGCCTGTGGAGGTAGTTAGTGCCCAAGGAGGGCTACAGAAATACAGGAGAAAATCTGAAAGAAATATAGGAGTTAGTCATCAGAGCTACTGTGGTTATTAAAAAGGATTCTATGAGGTAGCTTTCAGGTGTGCTTATGTGACCTGGTCTTCTGGCCATTGCAACTACTTTCGTGTGTCCTGAGCTTCAGTTGTTTCTCCCTCCCTCTCTCCTGCCCTCTCTCTCTTCCTTACCTTCAGTACTTTTGTCAGTGTCCCTCTTCCCAAGGATTTCCAAGTGTTTATATAAACATTTTTATACCTATCTGGCAGAAAGGAAAACAGAGGTAAAGAGAAATCAAACTTGGTTTATAGTCTTGGTGAGCAAAGAATGAGTCTCAACATAGAACTGATACTCTGTGGCCTCTGGTGGTGCTTTTAGCCTCAGGAAAGGGGTATGAGTCATGAAAAAAATGTTTCTGATGGATTTCCCTGTTTTTGGAATACTTTTGCATTTCTCTGGTCTCTTCTTTAGGTTACAGGCTTCAGTCAAGGTAAAGTAAAAAATTTCATGTATGTTCTGCTAAAAAAGAAACATCCTACTGGATAGTAAACAGCAGTACAGTTGCAGGTAGAGTAGCTTGGAGGCAGTGTAAAGTGAGAAACTGCACCTGAGAGAGTTGATGGAACTACCAGCTCAGCGTTATGCTCAGGTAGTTTATTTTGACATGCTTCCCTAAAGCAAGGACTCTGGATTTCTTAACTATGAGTGAGTATTTAAAAATAATGCCCTCTATTGGGAAAGTTATGTAGAGGCATATGGCCAGGGCTTGAACCCAGCAGCACAGGGGTGAGCACCCACGTGGCTTTGGAACACTTGGCTTCTCCATGTGCAGGGCGAAGGCGAGAACAAAAAACCCAATTACTTTCTGCCCCTTCACCAAAACTGTCTTTCAAAAGGCTGTTTCCCATCTCGGGTGAACTCTCATTTCCCTAATGCTGCTTTTACTTTTGAATTACTGCCATGGTGGTCTTCACTGAGACAACAAAGCTGAACTTTTGCTCTTCACAGAAAAGAGTTATATGCTACAACTGTCCTCATTAGTGCAAATAATGGCTGATCTAGGCCTGGGAAAATAAAAGCCACGGGCCACCTGCTAGTTATCCTGTTCACTCATTCATGCATTTGGCTGGTTGCAGCATTTTGTTGTACTTTGGGTCATGTTTGCTTTGCCATGCTTAAAACCTGAGGTAAAGAGACAGGGATTATGGCACTGACAGTCCGGCTTTAACACCCATTGCTACTAATTGGCCAGCAGCAGGGGATCGTCAGAGCACTCTTTAACATCCTCAGTTCTCTAAAGAAGCAAATTGAAAGCTATAAACACAAATGCATTCCAGCTTGATACCCACAGTTTTGAAAACAAAGCTCCCAAATGCAAAATCTCAGTAACGCTAAAATCGAAGGAAAGACCTGCAGAGCCAAGCCTTGGCTGTTGCACAGGTTTTGTGAAGTGATATTTATTTTTAATTACAGCTGCCCCTTGGCGTACTTCAGTTCGCAAAACTGATGAATGAATGTCTTTTAGGACATCACCAAATATTTTAAGAATGTTCCCTTTTTTCTGACTTCAAGGTCTAGAAAACTTTTAGAACGCTTTTATAACTCTTGTCTTGTGCTGCAGTAATGTGTGTCTTGTAAATCCAGTGACCATGCAGAGCAGTGCTGTATGATGAGAGAGACTCATGTGTTAGTTACTTCCATTCATACAGAAAAGGTGTGTTCCTTACAAATACATGTGAATGTTAAGTTTTTCTCTTTGGTTGCTCTGGAGTTTTGGCATGCAGGCACCTAGCAGTACAAAAGAGAGTAAGGACACTTGTTGAACAGGAACCTGTGTAAGCGTAGGTACAGGACAACATAGAATGAGAAAGTGATGTTACCTGCTGGAGTAGAAATGAGGGGGAAGTAGGAGGGAGGACTGAATGAGTGTGAATTTCCTATTCAAAAGTGTTGTTAAATCAAACATATTGACATAATGGTTTGGGGGATTGTTTGTAGCTTGAGGGGTTACTTTGTATTATTTTCTGCTTCTGTTTTCAATGTTCAGTTCCCTTCGCTGTAAAACATTTCCTTTTGTACTGTTGCTCATTGAGTTGCCTTATGTGGTAAGATGGCTACCTTCAGTTCTGTGTTTTTAGAGCTCTGTAACTGGCTAAGTAATTGCATTAGATTGTAAATGAAATAAACTTGTTTATCTGTGGTTTTGCCTAAAAGCAAAAGAAAAAAGTCTGATTAATTTTCTCTCAAATAGTAAAAAAAGGACCTGTAAAAACAGAAAAACTCTAAATGCACTATTTGATGTCATTATTTACTTAAATCTCTTATTTTCAGTCAAGTTATGCCCAGTTTGCTTTGCAGGAGAGGTTTTCTATTCTGAGAAAAGATTCATAATGACTCAGCTTAGTATTAGAGTTTGGCATTAGAAAAAAACCCTGATAGAGATCGTCCTGCTGCAGTATGGCTGTTAACTCTGCAGTGTAACTATGATAAAATAAGTGTTTGCAAGAATCCTGCATAGTATTTCTACTCTGTGAGCACATACGTGCATCTTAAAGCAAAATATTTAAGGAAATTATTTGTTATTTTTTAAAAATGCTGTAAGATGTAACCTTCTGTACCATGAATAAGCCTGTATTTTACTTGACATATTATTGCAATAGAACCCAGAGACCTAGATAATTAGGTAGTTCAAGATTTGAAGTTCTGTTGGATATTGTATAAACATGAAAGCATGAATTCCATACTTGACATTAGTCAGTGCAAGTGGGCAGTGGGAAAGATGGAGTAACACAGATGGTGTGTATGCCACTCTTAGCCACTGGGGATCAGTAAAGTACTATCCAGCCTCTCAGACCTCCATACTTAGAGATCCTTGACAGTTGCTTGTCTTTGTTCTGTTCTAGATTGCTGGAACCCTGACCCACACTCACGACCTTCCTTTGCCACTATCCTAGACCATCTTACTGCCATAGAAGAGTCTGGTTTTTTTGAAATGCCCAAAGATTCCTTCCACTCCCTGCAGGAAGACTGGAAACAAGAGATCCAAGAGATGTTTGATCAGCTCAGAGCCAAAGAAAAGGTAAGTAGAGAACAATGCTCCCTGCTTGTGCTCTCTGGATTGTAATTTCCCCATTTCGTGGTTCAAACAGGGATTATTGTTTAGTGCATCCCAGAGCTAATTTTGTCTGTGCTTTACTGGAGCTTGTATTAAGTCCGTGAATCAGTGACAGGTTATGATGCGCACAAGGGTAGAATCACAAGAAAATTAAATATCCATATCCTGAGCTGCTGCTCTTTCTAATATTGTAGTGAGCTTCCATTATACTCTGTGCAAATTGCTGTGATGAATTATCTTGATTGTTTAGTGCATTTGGTAACTGTCTCACTATTACCATCTTAATTGAGAAACCCAATGAAAGCTGTTAACAGGAGATGTAGGAGGGGTAGGTTCAGCATATATACTCTAGTAAACATTGCAGCTTTGGTTCTGCTGGGTTTGCGTTTTCAAGGTTTTGAGCACAACCAAAATGCATAGAGTTTAATAAACATGAGTGCTACCAGGGGAAGGATCCAGTAACTGCTATAACTGAAGTCCATCTGGGTAAATAGTAGGAAACAAAAATGCTAGCAGGAATAACAGGAATGGTGACCAACAGCCTTGAAGAGGAGATGTGAAAAAGCTGAAGTTTTCTTCTAGCATACTTGCAGAAAGCACAGCTCGCTGCATCTAATTTAAGGTCTTTACAGAGACTGTCTTTAGTTGTTGGTAAGAAAAACTGCAGCAAAATCACTAGCGTAATAATACATTTGTAAGTTCACATTCTCTTGCCTGAAAATAAACTCTTAATAAGCAACCACCTTGATTTGGGCTCAGAGGTTGGGTTTAGGAGGCAGAGAGAAGGAAAAGAAGACTTTGGATCAGAGGAAAGAAGTCAACTTCTACAACAATACTTAAAACATTTCTATTCACCTATTGTAGTAGCTTTTGGGAAAAATAAATTAGCTTATAGGCATTTCCTTGCTACTGTTGTCCCATGGCATAACTGTATTGGAACAGTTTTTGAAAACCAGAAACTTCAACAGACAAACAGTCAAACAATACTAATTACACTGCTCTCAGGCTGAGTACTGTATTCCTCTTTAGCAATGGAGAAATAATTTTATATGCTGTTCACCTATTGAGTAAAATGTACCAAGTCTCCCCAGTGATGAGCCAGGTAACAATGACATTATTAAAAACATCTAAACTAAAATCTGTCTGATTATCTGTCTGAAGTTTAATTCTTCAGTTTTTACCTTCTGCACTGGAATTGGCCAGCTGAAGAAAATTACTCTGAGTGCTGAATTCTTTTGTCCTTGGAAAGGAGCGCAGTGGGATTTTGGGATTTCAAGGACAGTTTCAGTTAATTTATTTTGTCAGCAAGGGATAGATTGAAAGGTTTGCCATATGCATCTTTGCCAGGACCATGTCGAGATGGCTTTTGAGTATCCCCAAGGAGGAAGGCTCCACAACCTCTCTGGGCAACCTGTGCTAGTGCTCAGTAATGCAGTAAAAAAGTGTTCACAGGGTGTCCCCTGTGTTTCAGTGTGTGCCCATTGCCTCTTGTTCTATCGCTGGGCACTGCTGAAGGAAGCCTGGCTTTATCTTTTTGCCACCCTTCCCTCAGGTTTTTATATGCACTGGTAAGATCCCCCTTCACTCCACCCAAGCCTTCTCTGTGCTAGGATGAACAGTCCCCTATCTCTCAGCCCTTTCTCGTGGGAGAGGTGCTCCAGTCTCTTAATCAACCTTCATGGCCCTTCATTGGAATCTCTCTGTGTAGGAACCCAGAGTGCCGAGAATATTTCTCTGCCTGTTTTTAAGGGTTCTTACCCCCCTGAACAACACTGTTTTAACCTCCAACCTTGGAAAAAATTACCAACAATCAGACAACAACTAGAAAATACAGTGGTGTGAATTAGGTGATAGACTACTGTGTAAGATTGTCGCAGGGTGAAAAATTTAGAGGTTTTGGGCTTCTCTTTGTAGTAAATAGGTAAGAGTAAAAAATATCAAAATGGAAGATTGTTGTTGTTCTCTAAACCTTCTTCTCCTTCTTCTACTACTCCATGTTCTGCAGTAAAAGTAGTTTGGAATGACTGGATAGAGAATTCCGCAGTTCCTGCCCGTGTTACTGAATAATTGGTAGGAGAGTGAAAATAATATATGTTTTTAGTAACTATTGGTTAAAATATCTTTAAAAGCTGTGTAAATCTTGATAATTGAGCTCACTCCTGCTTTTCTGTCTTCTATGCTGTACCTGGGTCACACTAGTGGCTCCGTTCCTCTGATAAGACTTAATAAACAACTATCTGGAAGCATTGAAACTCCAGAAAAAGTCTCGCTTTTCTTTGAAACTCCTTGCAAGGACTTTCAGTAAATTCTCTCCCATCAGGAGGGACTTGATTTACGGCACAGTTCAGTGTCGCTCCGGTATGTCCATGTTTGTCTTGTACTGGAGAGCCTAGAATTTGACACAGGATTTCAGGTGTGGCTTCACAGGTGGTTATGTCTGATTTTTAATACTGGTTTGAGGGGCCTTGAATGGCAAGCATTGAAGTCCTTGAGGAATGTTTTTGGCTCTCAGCTGAGCCTTTAACCAATGGTGTTAGCAGTTCTGTGAGCACAAGTCATTGTAGCTGTACCTTCAGAACAGGTAGTGTTAGTCTTAACCCACAGGTCACAAGGTAGCCTTTTGTTTCTACTTATCTCCCTGCAGGAGCTGCGCACATGGGAAGAAGAGCTGACTCGTGCTGCTGTTGAACAAAAGAACCATGAGGAGCTGCTACGAAGGCGGGAACAAGAGCTGGCAGAACGTGAGATTGACATCCTGGAAAGGGAGCTCAACATTATCATCCACCAGCTGTGTCAGGAGAAGCCTCGGGTCAAGAAACGCATGGGGAAGTTCAAGAGGAACCGGCTCAAGTTAAAGGACGGCAATCATATCAGCTTGCCTTCAGGTTGGTGCCGTGTCAGGCTGTGCCAGGTGAAGTGGGAGCAACCTGTAGATTTGAGAGTTCCTTACGAGTGACCCTTATGCATTAGAAAGGATTTGATGGACTTTGGGAAAAACATACCTCGTCAGGATCAATAAACTAGGTTTAATGCTCTTGTGGCTAGCATTGCCCAAAGTCCCAAGGTGAAGGCCAGAAGTAAATTTGAGATGTTACATGTTTGTTAGTCATTGGCTGTATATGGTTTATTGTAAAAATGTGGTTGCAGTTTAACATGTTAATACGCAAAATAATCAGCTTTTTAAAGGAAGTACATAGAAAATGATGGAGGTTCATGCTCTGGGAATATTTTGCATAATGCTGCAGGAGAAACTGTAATCTACTGGATTTTTTTGGTGTAGGAATCTAAAAATTACCAAAAATACATTGATAACTGTGAGACTACAATACCTAGATTGTTAATTCATACATGAACTATTAACGTGCAAGTGACTTCCAATACCACCCTTCTGGAAGAAATGTTAAATATTAGTAAGGTGTTGACGAAGTCACTCTTGAGAGTGAAGATGATGTGCAGAAATACTGAATTCTTAGCATTTCTACTGCAGATCCTTTGTGCACATTTAAATTTGTAGAAAACAAAAAGCGTGGGGTTTGTAAATCACATAGTGCTCGTCATTACATCAGGGATGATGACTTGCACTATATTCTTTTTTTTCTGGGAGACACTGGCTGTTCAGAAGAGAAACTATGATAAAATTTGTGTGTTACTTATGCCTTTCTTTTGGTCTGCAAATGCCTATTTTTGGTGGTGCTTAATAAACTAAAAGGTAGGGTGCATGGATTTATACAGGGATGTACTTTGGCATGTCAGTCAACACAAGGTCTGTGTGTGTATGTGTTTCACACATACACTGAGAAGATACATTTTCAGGGCTGAGTGCACATCTTTGTTCTGAATTCTGTGTGTACAATGGGCAAATAGCAATTAGCTGTAAAACTTCATTTCTACATAGATCTACATGTGCTCTTTGAAAGTTACCGTAATTTTTTTTTTCTTACATTAAAAAAAAAAAAAAAAAAGATAATTTTAACTGTGTCTTTCTGCTTTTATTTTTTTTTTTCTTTTTCTAAACAGATTTTCAGCATAAATTCACTGTGCAGGCTTCTCCAACAATGGACAAAAGGAAAAGCTTAATCAGTAGCTGCTCCAGCCCTCCTGCAAGTCCTACCATTATTCCCAGACTCAGGGCCATACAGTGTAAGGAGCTCAATGTAGTATTGAATTTGGGGAATGTGCAGTCTGTCAGTGTGGTAAGATGCCAAGATTCCATATCTAGGACAGGACTGTTAAAGAAAGTACCTAAAATGTTTGCCTTGTGTCTTGTATGTATGCATTTAGAGAGACAAATGGAGTGTCTTGGTGATGGGGGGAGTATCACCTCCTTTGGAGCCAAAACCATACTTGCCCACGTTCTTGAAATACTGCTGTTTTTATAGAAAATATGTTCCTTAGGTGTACAAGCTAATTTTTAAAAATACTAATTTGCAGAGTAGATCTGTGAAACATCGCTATAGTGTATTAAGTGACTGTTTTAAGGAAATAAGAACAGGGGCACTTGTCATGCAAACAGTGTTCCCATTATAACACAGGATTAGGCAGACATACATGTATTAGAATTATGAAAGTCATGTTAACTAATGTGTAGTGTTTGTAATGGATAGCACTGCACTTGTGCATTTGGTTTCAAACTGGTGGTTCTAAAGAGAAAACTAGTGATGGAATAAAGCTGGAGAGGCTACCTATACTTGAAAGGATTAGGTAATGCTTTTATTTGGCATTTGGTTGTTAGATCTGTGTTGATAAATGGTCAGAATTATGGCAAAATCACTTTTGTTACTATTCCTGCTCTGGTCTATGTTTTATTCTTTATGTTGCCGTGGAACCAATTATTTTTAATTTTTGTATCTGTTTTTCTTTCCCATTTTCCACTGTTCTTTCCACTTACGAAGTGACACCTGCTGAAAGCAGTAAAACGTGGGGACGAAGCTCAGTCCTTCCAAAGGAGGAAGGAGAGGAAGAAGAGAAGAGAGGCCAGAAGAAAAAGGGACGCACTTGGGGACCAAGCTCACTTTGTCACAAGGAGCTAGGTGCAGGAGAAGAGGGGTAAGAGAGGGCCTGGAGGCAACTCGTGTCCAGGTTCTAAAACTGGTCATGAGCTGGCTCACAGGAGATTTGCCTATCTGCTTGCAAACACTTTTCTGCTTCCAAACTTATTTCCTGTACCAGAGATGTTAGAGATTCAGAACAGTTTAGAAAACTTCATTCAGTTCCTTTGCTAGTGACTCATGTTTCACTGTCTGCTATTAAGTTATTAGGTGTATTTGTAAGCAGTTGGACTTCTTAGCTGTACAAAACTCTCTCTAGTAGGTTTTCTCTGTTTTAAGGCTCAGCTTTCTGCAATTTTGTATCATATCTGAAACTGCTTCTCTCTTAAAATTCTCAGATATGCTTTTTCTTGTCTTAGATGCTATTATATAAAAAAGTATCTGATAAAGCCAAGCAAATATCTTCTCTTCAGTCTTTTGAAAAGGACATGTACCTTGAGTGAATCAATCCTGAAAGTGATTTTTGCAGAGATACAGGTTGTACCTCTGTTTCTATAGGTTATCGTTCTGTGGCATCTTTTTTTTTTCTTTGTGTGTGTGAATTATTTATACCAGGACTCCAGTGAATCATTGCTGGAGTGCTGCTTTAAACATAGGACTTTTTGGCCTTCTAAAAGATTTTGAATGCTTGGTAATTTTTAGTGGAGTTTGAGCATCTTCCCCCTGATAAATTGATGGTTTGACTCTTGCCGTATTTTTTAGCAGGGAAAATAAAATAGCTGGTTATAATCTTTATCTTTACTATTGTGTGTTCAGGGGTGAAATGCCTGAAAAATTGATGTTTGCATAGTGCATCACTATTGTTACCCTCTGCAAGAGGGCCTGGATCTATTAAAATATGTTCTCTCTCTAAGGTGCTCAAGACATGTTGACAGGACAATATGGAAGAAGCTTCTTTGACTGCTGCCTATGCTTTACCTATCCTACAAATGAAGGATAGCATTCTACAGAATTAAAACAGATGTCACGCTTGACAATCATCAATTATGTAGAAAGGCAGGAGATCACTGAAGCTGGAAAAAACCACTTCTACCTTGAAATCATGTTAGAATTCTGGGAATAGAGCTCTTCTGTTTTCTGTTAATTACTGTACAGTCTGAAGCACCGACTGCTTTTGGACACAGACAGCTGGAATGGAGTTGCTTGCAAACTGTGGTTCTGTTCTCTCTACAGCTGAGATGTTCTGTAGTATTCAGAATCTTTCCTAGGGAGACTCGATACAGATACACATTTTGCAGAGTGTCTGAAACACGAGAGTGTTGCTGAGAGAGCAGTATGGCTAACATACAGTGAACCACTCCTTGCTGAGATCGTGCCAGACTGCAGACTTTAATTAAAAAGGAGCAGAGTTGCTCCCTTTAAAGACTCAAAAGTTAGTTCTTGCTATTTTTAAGTATTTTTTAATTCTTATTTTACAGGGTAAGGAGATAAAATTTCATTGCATGTTTAAGGTTGGAAAAGACCTTTGAGTCCAACCATTAACGTAGCCTCCATCATGTTTGCCAGTAAACCATATTCCCAAGTACCACATCCACACACTTTTTGAACACTTCCAGGGATGGTAATTCCACTGCTTTCCTGGGCAGCCTATTCCAATGCCTGGCCAGCCTTTCACTGAAGAAATTTCTCCCAATAATTAATCTAAACCTCTCCTGGTGCAAGTTGAGGGCATTTTCTTTTGTCCTGTTACTTGTTGCTTGGGAGAAGAAGCCAACCCCCACCTGGCTACAGCCTCATTTCAGGTGTTTGTAGACAGTGATAAGATCTCCCCCAGCTTCCTTTTCTGCAGGCTAAACAACCCCAGCTCCCTCAGCTGCTCCTTGTATGACTTTCTAGACACTTCCGCAGCTCCACTGCCCTTCTCTGGGCATGCTCTAGCTCTTCAGTGTTTTCTTGTAGTGAGGGGCCCAGAACTGAACACAGGATTCGAGGTGCGGCCTCACCAGCACTGAGTACAGGAGAACAATCACTTCCCTAGTCTTGCCAGGATGCCTTTGGCTTTCTTGGCTACCTGGGCTCACTGCTGGCTCATGTTCAACTGCCTGTTGATGAACATCCCCAGATCCTTTTCCACCAAGCAGCTTTCCAGCCATTCATCCTCAAGCCTGTAGAATTGCATGGAGTTGTTGTGACCGAAGTCAACAGAACAGAACCCAACACTTCATGTTATTGTACCTTATACAGTTGGCCTTGATTCATCATTGATGCAGCCTGTCCAGATCCCTCTGCAGAGCCTTCCTGCCCTCCAGCAGATCAACACTCCCACCCAACTTAATGTCACTGCAAACTAACTGAGGGTGCCCTTGATCCCCTCATCCAGGACATAGATAAAGATATTAAACAGGGCTGACCCAAATACTGAACCCTGGGAAAATTGGGGTAAAGTGAAGAGCTCATCTTAGGATAGCGAGGTCCAGTTCAAGTGTTCTCCATAATGCTGTTCTGGTAGCAGAAGTGCTGCTGTTACTGCTGCTTATGGGACTTTGAGATCCAGGGAACTTTTATCTTCATAATTTTTATCACTTTCCATGTATTCCTCACAGGAGATAATTCCAAGTTTATGCAAGAATAGCATTGTGAAAATTGCAGTGGCCTATAATTAACATCAAGTAAAGGCAGTCATGAAAAGATGATACAGTGACTATTCACACTTCTCCATTTATCTTTGAACATAAAGAATATGCACAGCAGCTGAAGGGAGTTGTGCTGAATTGCAGAGACTGGACGAAGCTTTTTGTTGGACTAGTTCTGTGACAGTTCACTTGTGATCTTACAGTATATTCTGAAAGATATACTGTGAAGTTTTAATTGTCTTTAAACTTGGCAGTGATTAGTCACAGACTTACTATGGCACAGGTGATGGTCACCCTGCTTTTTGCACAGGTTACTAATTTTACGGAAGGTGACAGTGGATGTGACTTAAAATGCTTTAGCAGTTACCTCTTAAAATCTGCAAGCTAAGTAGGCAACAGACTTTTTTTATTCACAGCAGTACTAATGCCTTAACATGGTATTACAGAACGCTATTAAGACATTAGAGATGCTGTCTTACAGTTGTAGGGAAGTTTTTTGCAATTTGCTGAGCAAATAAACCTTGTCATCTTACCATTCCTACAAAGAGGTGCCTTTGACTTCCTAGTAGAAAAAGGCAACAGAAAAGTCACTCAATCATAATACAGCAAAGTAAGTAACAACCTTCTGGTTAGTTAATCCAAATAGATTATAGGCGAGAAGTTTTTAGGTTCCTGAATTGTTATGTTGGTGATTGAAATACAGTGTAAGTGCTAGTGCTTTCAAATCATTCCAGTTCCTCTTTCCTTAGGGCACTGACAGACTCTAGTAGGAACATTCTCTTAAGGCAGCATGTTTTGAATTGTTTTCAAATGCACGCCACTGCCTAATTAAGATGATGTGCAGGAATCTTCTGGACAGGTCTTTGAGGTCTGCTTGTAATTTGAGGGAAAAAAGAAGGAGCAAAAAATAAAAGGGAAGGATGAAAATTTTATAACCTTAAGGCAAACATAGCAGGCCTTGAAATTATTCTGGTAGCTATTTATCTTCCTGTTCAGATTGAGCTGCACTTTGACAGTAACAGCAAATCTTCAGTCTGTTCTTTGCAAGGGAAGATTGCCCTGAGAAGTCATGAGGAAGCAAACTAAGTTGAGTATGTGTTTTCCCAGCTCTCTGGAAATCTCACCTTCCTCAGTAGTTCTCTACCCATATTGTAAGAGCTTTGAGATTCAGTTTTGGGTGTGTTCACACTGTTAATGTGGTTCATCTTCACTCACCAGCTTCCCTTAATATGCATCTCTGTTTATAGTATGTATCCTAGGTAGGCATGTTGTACACCTGGGTTATTTAGATCTAATGTATGCTATTGGCGTGTTGTGTTACACAGCTGAGTATGCTGTGGAGGGAGTAAATCAGAACAGACCCACACACTGATTTGCATGTCTGTTATAAAACCCTATGGTTGTTTGTCTTGACAAATAGGGTTCAGTGCTGTGTTGTCTGGATTCAAGATCACAGCAGGGCCAGAATGGTTAATGAGGATGGACTGCAGGGCAGTTGAGAACTGCACAGGATACTTTTATTGTAATGTCTGTACCACAGTCACCAACGAAATGATCATGTGCTGAATCAAGTTTAGATCCTGTGGCCTTGCTATTGCTGCAGTATAGTTTGGTGACAAGTAGAGCATCTCAATTGGGTAGAGAGCAGAGGAAAAACTCATACCAAGGCAAAAAAATACCCCAGTATAATAACATTTTTAAATCATGGAATGGAAGCTGTCTTAGAAATGCAGAGTGATGGTGGTGGAAAATAAGAATCATGAGAGGTAACTTATATATGCTTGTATTTCCCTTTCTCTTTAAGGGAATGATGGTAATGAATTACATGTCTTACCAAAAAACAATGCAAGCTAGTAATGGAGCTGGAAGAGAGCTTATCTCTGAGTTTTCTGTTCTTTCGGTAACAAGTCGATGCTTTTGTGTTTCCAGTTGAGATCAGTCAATCTGCAGATCTTTTTATTCCTTCCATGTAATTTCTGCCTATCCTAAGTGTGTGTGGCTTTTCATCAGCACTCTAATGTTTCATGTTTGTGGAGAAAGGCACCAAATTTTCCAGTTCGGATTATGTTGATAAATGAATAATAAAACTTTGAATATTGATACATCAGGAAGTTGTGCTGCTAACCAAAGTTCTTGACATACATGTCTGATGTCATGAAACTAGTGCAGGATGATGGTAATGAAAACCTTTGAATAGGGATTACTAATAAGTTCAGGAGCCTGGTGACATATCTTCAGACACAGGTCAAACTAGGGATTTGGGTTTGGGTTCTTCTCTTGGGCTTTGTTTTTAAGTAAAAGAAACAATGACATGATTTATAAGTTTAGTTGCCTTTTTTCTGTAATCTAGAACTTGTGCTTTTAACTATCTGTACTTCAATACAGTGTTTCCTCTACAGGAAAAATATTGGGGTTTATAATATAGAGACACAGCTTTGCTGTTACAGTGACTTTAGCTTATTAGTGAGTGATATTTGAATTCGTTGTTCATTTGTGTTTCACATGGAAACATTTTTGGAGGTATTTTCCCCTCTCCTTGCTGAGCAATTTATTCTTTACCTGCCATGGTAAGATTGATTGCAAAAGAAATCAAGATGCCTTGATTTAAAAAGAAAATGTTTCATCTGATTTTTGTAGTGGAGCCTTCTATTATTCTGCTTTCATAGCTCGTTAGTTATCAGCAGAGGCCTTTTGACTGCTACAGTGTAACAAATGAAGGAGGGACCTTTTGACTTTTTTTTTTTCTCTATTTTAAGGTGCTGTAAAGATGTCAGCAAATTTCTTGCTGTGGCAGGACTTCAGATCTGTGTAGTTGAGATGGATACATGCATACCCTAAGTAGATCAATAGGGAGTATATGAGGGGAAAATGGAAACTGGTTGTGAGCATGGTACATTTTCTCATATCCTTCTACTATTTCAGTCTGAAAGCTCTGGTAGAAGGATGCAAGCAGTGGTCATCCAGTGCACCGAATCTTGGGAAGATCCAGAGAACTGCACCTGCTTTTCCAGGATTCACCAGCTTAGCAGAGATGGGTAAAGGAATTCCCTGAACTTGGTACTCTCATCCCCACTTCCATTCACATTTGAATGAACCTCTTTCCTGACCTTCTCCTGGTACCTTACAGTAATGTTTTCATTTTGTTTGGTATGTGGTTTTCTTTTATTCTTTGTCAAGTGTCCACTTTCTCCTTCTGGGTTTTCTTCTTGTTCACCTCACTGCTTGTGCTTCTCCCTCTATCAAGCTAACAAGCTTAATTCTCCCCTAGCTCCATGCTGTCTCTCAGCTCATTTCCTGTATAATGATATTTACATGTGCAGCATGCTTACACCTTCACTTGCAAGGAGCAATCCTTAAAATTCTCCTACCTTTTGGTCCTGACTCACAAACACATAAATTTACTCTAGAAGTAACTGAGGTGTAGGTTGCTTTTGAAATGCTATTCTGCAATTAATCCCAAGTGGGTGAATGCTTCACTAATTTCTTTCACTTTGATAGTGTTTCCAGTTACTTGTCTCAGCCTGTCTGCTTTGGAAACAATAGCCTGTGAGTATTTGGGAGTTGATGAATGATGTTTGTGATGAGAGCAGTTGCATCTTTTGAGGAGAAGCTTATTTTGAAGTATATCTGTGAGACAATTAAATTTGCCAGTGAAAATGTTACATTGATACAAAGTCTATTTTCATTTGCTTTCCAGATGATGAGGACAGTGAATGTTTTAATGGAGAGGGCAAAGTGCACCCTTCACCTGTGCACAATCAGTCATACCTCTGCATCCCATTTCAGAAGAATGAAGAGTGGGATGGCCCTTCTAGTGATGCCAATGAGGAGTCCACCCCTGTTAACTCTGCTACGAGTACCCCACAGCTGACACCCACCAACAGCCTCAAACGTAGCGGCTCCCACCACAAGCGATGTGAGGTTGCATTGCTTGGCTGTGGAGCAGTGCTGGCGGCTGCAGGCCTGGGTTTTGATCTCTTAGAAGCAGGGAAGTGTCAGCTGCTGATTGAGGAAGAGCCAGAGGTGCCCAAAGAAGAGAAGAAGAAGCGTGACAGCATTTTTCAGCGAGCTGGACGCCCACGTAGGAGCACTAGTCCACCTTCCCGGAAGATCTTCAAGAAGGAAGATCCCCTGTTGTTGCTAGGCGAGCCATCCACATCCCTCACCCTTCTTTCCCTGTCTTCCATTTCCGAATGTAATTCCACCCGGTCCCTGCTGCGCTCAGACAGTGATGAGATTGTGGTTTATGAGATGCCTGTCAGCCCAGTGACAGTCAGGGCTCCCTTGCCAGCCATTACAAACCCACTGGTCAATGTCCAGATCGAGAGGTTCAAACAGGACCCCAACCAGTCCTTGACTCCCACACACGTGACGGTCTCTTCCCACACCCAGCAAGGTGGACACAGGCGCACACCTTCTGATGGGGCCATCAAAGGGGGTGGACTGGTTGTCAATGGCTGCCCAACCAGTGGATGCCCTTCTGGTAGCTGTTTAACTGGAGCACTGGGAGCAGGTAGGTTTTCAGCCATCTTCCTTTTCCTCTTCAGAATAAAGACAGAAGCAGTATAATTACTTGTTGCTTATACATTCGTTGAGATGACCAGCCCACAAGAATTGCTTGTGGAGGCCGTCTTTACACAAATAGCTAACAGAATAATGCAGTAATGGTTTCAGTTCCAGCATGTCTACACTAAAGAACTCTCTCTGCCCCCCCATGCTGTGAGGCAGAGCATAATACTGTTTCTTAGACAAAAATGGTACCAATTTACAAATATTGCACATTCTTCTCAGGATTTCATCTCCATTGCCTTTATACACTTATTTGTACTTCAGAGTAAATTCTGATCTCTAAGGTGAAAATGGGATCCATAAAACAGTTTGAGGCTGTGCTACTGTTGCTCCAATTCCTTTGCAAACGAGGGATCTTTCTGGGTAGGTGTGCTCACTGTTGGCAACCTTTGAGTGGCTGTGACTTCATAATTTAAAAGATGTTTTACTGTGTTCTTGCCCTAGTAAGTCACCAAAAAAAGGAAGGACTAGAATCATAAATTAAAATCTGATTTAATTAGCATTTTCCCAAAAGTAAAACAAAATATGAAGTTGTCTTTTGAATGGAAGTCTGCAGTAAAATGTGGGTTAATTCAGATGAAAAGTATTCATTAAAATGGTATTCATGAACATGTACAAGTTACGTTGTGTTTGTAAAAAAAAAAAAACCAAATACCACGCCCACCCCTAAATGAAAAGAAACCAGGAAGCATCTGCAGTAAGCAGGGTTAAGTGACTCTTCCAGGAAGTTGGTCCTGCTCATGGCAAACAGGTGTCATGTATCTTGCTGTGCAAGTGTCTCCCTGATCCATTCAAGCTGTTAGTGGGTAGTGTGCCCTCCAAAGGACTTGGAGAGTCCACTCCTCTGTTAGGAGGTCAAATCCATGCTCTCCAGTCTGAAAATTGAAGAAAACACATGAGAGAATGATCAAAACCTGATGCTTGTTCCAGGTCAGTGAAACAGGTGTCTTGAAATGTGTTAAGAACAGGGTAGGGGTAAAGAAGCCAGTCACTTCAGATTGCCATAATCTTGAAGATACGGAGTTTGTAGATTCTGAATGGAGGCTTTCTGCTTTGAAAATGCACTGTACATAAAGTGAACTAAGATCTGTAGGAACCACTTAGCATTGCCATCTAACGTGTTTCCCTCTTCTCTTACGTTGTCTGTTTTGGATAGGTGTATTAAAAACACCTAGTCCAAGCAAAGATCCAAGTGAGGTCCCTCGCCTGCCAGACCCCAACCTTGTTTTTCCTCCAACCCCGAGACGATGGAATGCACAGCAGGATCCCACGCTGGAAAGACCCAAGACATTGGAGTTCCTGCCCCGGCCACGTCCTGCAGCCAGTCGGCAGCGGCTTGATCCCTGGTGGTTTGTGTCGCCCAGCAATGCCAAGGGTGAATCTTCTGCCAACAGTTCAAGTACTGATACTCCAAGCAATCTGGACTCTTGTTTTGCTAGTAGCAGCAGCACTGTAGAAGAGAGACCTGGACTGCCTGCACTGCTTCCTTTCCAGGTGGGTCCTCCTGTAGAGGAGCGGACACTGTTGGACATAGATGCTGAGGGGCAGAGCCAGGACAGCACCATTCCGCTATGCAGAAGTGAACTTAACACACACAAAGCTGCAGCATATGAACTCAAGCAAGAATTCTGGTCTTAATATGAAACCACTGGGGACAGTGAGCCCCTCTAAATTCAATCCTACTTTTTGCACTGAGAATGCACTTTGAAGACAGATGAGATGGAGGGATGCTACAGAGATCATATGGTGCTGTCTCTGCTGAAGATGTGTTGTCAGCTGCCTGATTTTTGTCTGCATTTGGGTGAAACTTGGCAACTCTGAGCTGCTGACTTTTGCTGTGGGGTTTTTCTGTAGTCTTCCCTGCCCTGTTACTGCAGTTTGAATCTGCAATGAGCTAAAATTATCATATCAAAGCCTTTTGTTAATGACCTTGTAGAATTTGGCACTTGCAGTAAGTATATTGGTCTCTATCATGGTATTAATCAGTATTTTCAAAACTCAAATATTACACTACAGCAGACATCAGTGTTTGATGTTTTCCCAAGGAATCCAGAACAGAAACAAATAAATATCTGGAGACTACCTTCTCTGAAATACATTCAGATCATTAGACAGGCCTGGGAATCATCATACCCCCACTGAAAGAGCAGAAGTAGCTATCTTAAGACTTCTTCATTCTCTTTTGCTCATGTGGTAGCGTAAGGTGGAACAGATGGCAGGGGAAGGGCATGGCATCTCCGCTGGTGGAGGTCTTTGAGAGCAGGTGAACCACACCATTGGAAACAAGTAGATGTAGTTGATCCTGACTTCAAGGTAGGTTGGATGAACTTCAGTGGTCTCTTGAGGTCCCTGTCAGCCCTATTTTTTTTATGACCCTGGGCTTTCAAGATGAAAGCTTATGGTATGGCTGTTGAGCTTGTTCTTGTTTCAGACTTTTGTTCCATCAGTCTCTTTTTTTCCCCACCCTGTTTCTCAGGCTCATAGTCAAGTTGCCTCAGCTTTGAGAGGGGAGTTAGCAGAAACTTTCTTTAAAGATGTGTTGGCTTGCAGAAGTTACGTGTTTCCATATTTTTTTCTTTCTATTTTTTTTCTCCTTTGTTACGCCTTTTAGGAGTGACCCATGAAACCCAAGACTGTTCTTATGCACACTGGTACTTGTTTAAGGCTGTTTTGAAAATGAGGCTTGCTAGTAGTTGGATTGTGCAAACAGGAATCAGAACATCTGGATTCTGTTTTATTTTGTCACTGACTCACTGTGTTACCCTGGGCAAATAATGTAACCTCTGTGCCTGAATTTCCCCATCTGTAAATAATAGGAATAATACCTACCTCACAAGGGGAGGGGTTGGGACGTATGTCATAGGTATAAAGTCCTTTGAGATCTTTGAGTGAAAGGCACTATAGACATGTAAAACTTTATTCTTGTTCAAATATGTAAAACACTCCTAGATCTGGAGCAAGAAGAGACCCCTGTCTGAAAGGAGGAAGTCACACAAATAGTGTGTGCCTGTGGCTCAGTGTTTTCTGTACAAAGACTTAAAGTGTGTCTGTGCCACTGCAGTTATGTCTTACTGGCTGTAAAGAGAGCTTCAGTCTTCCCCAAATTTGGCATTATATATAAGGGATGTGGCCTTTATTTGAGTGTAATAGAGTAGTCTGCTTTATTGCAGGGTACAGCATGTCTGTTCATTGTTTTTGTACAGATCTGCGATCGTTTTGCTAAGCTGCTGATATTTGGTTGCAAATAATTCATTTGACGGTGCTGCCAATGCAGTGCTTGGCCTGTTGGGGCAGTCCAGTCCTGTTGTGAAGGCAGTGGAGCCGAATACTTCCTGCAGCTGTCAGCAGAGAGAAGCTGCGTGTTTAGATGTTTGTAACCTGATTTTAAAAACCAGCATGTGTGGGGAAGAACTTTACGTAAGGCTTTTTAGTTCTGTGTGAGGACTGAAACCAGCATGTTCCCATTAGTCAAGTGCACCTTTTTATTCAAGCAATTACAGTATGTTTTGTTTTGTCACATATTACTTGTTTGTCACATTCCATGGAAAATGCATAATGGCAGAATTACTTTCTGCTGCCCTCCCCATTGAATGCTCTAGAGCTAGCCTTAATGGTGCTACACTAGATGTTGAAGCTGGAGAGACTGCTGACTGTAGACAAGGTATTATGATGTGGGATTCGGGTACTTAAAGAAAACTTACATTTCTGACTCTTTTGTTAAATTTAGACCTTTAGCATTATTGATTTCTTAAGCATCCTTTTGCTTTCCATTTCTGAAAACTCCGTTTGTGACCCAGACACCAGCAAAAAGATAAAACTCATCCAACAGATTGCTAATTTTGATTGTGCTATAAATCAGCCTTAGCGTAATCTCAGTAAGAGGCTGTGTCAGAGGGACTTAAAAGAAGAACATTAAAATAATCTATTTAATAGTCTTCCTTAGCATTTTAAAAAGTCTGGAACAAAACTAGATTAGCTGTTCTGAAATGTAATGTTTTCTATCCAAAAGGTATAATTATAAATATCATAGGGGGTATCATCTGCTCTGCAAAGGCATCACCTGGAATAGCTCAGTTTGAACAGAAATCTTTAAAATCCATTTACGTGCATGAAGTGGGAGGTCACCTTTCTAGGTCATACTGATATAACTCAGCCTGCTGAACTTTCTAATAGCTGGCCAGTTGATATCACCAGGTGAACTTTTAAGGTTTCTGTCAAGTTCCCAGGAAAGACAACTGTAAAGGCAAGTTGTTCTGTCACCTCTTTTGCTTAAGAAAGTTGAGGATGAGGTATTAAACTCCCCCTTGCCTCTCTCCCCCTTCTATATAATCAGTTGGTGAAAGTGGTATGCAGTTGAACTTTGAGAAGTACTTTGCTCCAAAGAGCATCTTCTCTAATACCAAGTGGACATTGCTACATCAAATAACTTGGTAGGACAGGTGACAAGAGTCAAGGATCCAGGTCAGGGTTAGCAAACTAGATACTGTTATTACAAAGCTGCCAGAAAGACTAGTTAGAAGCATATTGGTTGGTGTGTGGTTTTTTTGTGGTTCTTGTTTGGTTGGGTTTTTTTTAATGCTTCTTCAGTGCAGTTATCTTTATTGAATCTAGCATGTGAATTAACCTGAGGTAGTCTTCGAGCATCCACCCATAACTGTCTTCCAGTAGCCAACCTGAGGTATCAGGCAAGAGGAGTCAGTTGTGGAAACAAGGCTCCTGACTTCAGTAGGTGGTGGGGTATTCTCTGGCAGGCAGAGTGAGGGCTCTCAAGACAAAGAGTTGTCAAGGTATTTTACCTTATGCACTCCAAAAGCTGTTGCAGCCAGTGCTCTAAGGCCCAGAGTCTGTGTGCATGTTTAAGCTAGGTCAAAACCTCTCTCAAATCCATCTGTCCCATCCTGGCTTGAATTCTCTACTTTCTTAATCTCTTGGGGTTTTTCCTTTGCAACTGTGGGAGCTGAGGTGCTCCAAATCTCCAAAGGAGTGATCGACTATAGTCCACTAGATAGTGAGAAGGTACGAGCCCGTCAGCTCAAGAAATCTTTTTTTCCTACTGGTTGCTAGTATTCCCATTTTTCAGGGAAACAAAAATGTCAGAATATTGGTCACTGACCTACCTTTCTAGTAGTATTATTGAGGAAGATGGTGAAAATCTTACTTTAAAAAAATTCTAATAAATGTATTGTTTCCTAAATGTCTGAATAAGTTGCACATTTTCTTGGCTGAGAAAATGAGAAAAAGATAACATGGAAGTCACCGAGCAGATTAAAACAATGACAAAAGAATGGAGAAAAATGTGTTCGATTACAGGCCTTACAAAGAGGAAGTGGCAGTTTTTTAACTGATAGTAATAATGAGATTGTAGCTGAGAGAAATGTTTGTGGTTTAGAAATATATTTGTATTTTTGTTTAGTCAGCTGGCAAAGTATATAACTAATTTATGTAATTGATGTGCTGATTTAGGAAATAGAAAGAAGCTTGTTAGCCCTTCAAAATCTGCTATCCTTGTAGCCTGTTTAGTGTTCTTGTAATATTGGGGGGAAGGCACAGACACAGCAACCAGTGCAAAAAATGACAGATTTTTGGATACGTTTTTACTGGTTTCATAGAAATTGAGTGTGGGACAAGTAGAGAGAAGAAAGCTTTTGTGTGAAAACTAAGATGATTAAATATTTATGGATTCTTTTCTAATACTGATGCTTCTTACGCACTGCACAGTGCTCTGTTTTACCAGCAAGTAGGTCTTAATCTCCTTTCAATCATTTTCAGAGGTGCAAATGTAACTTTTTATACATATTTTCCCTCCAGATTATTATTACAATGGGTTGATATTCACTATGGGGCAGGGAACCTCAGTGAAAATACTCTTTTTGTAATAGTTTTCTAACAAAATGAGTATTTTTAAAGTGAATTTTCTGTTATTGATGTGAAAAGACCTGTTCTGGTTTGGCATGGTTTTATGATGAAGTGTTTGTCTGTACCTCTAGGAATGGAAGTAGTTGCCTTCCTCTTCTTAGCATGCTGTTATCTTAAGACATTGTGGACAATACTGTGTAGAGATGTTACTTTGAAATGTCACGAAACTGGATACCTCTCATTGGGTTGAAGGTGAGGCAGTAATGGTCAAGTAAAGAAAAGTCTGCCTCTGGAGTGCTTTGTTAAATAAAACATGACAGGAAACCTCCCACCTTGAGTCACCTTTCTATCTTGAGATTAATTTTTGTTTGAAACCTATTCATCTCTGTGGGATGAATATGGGAGCTGCAGTCTCATTAGATGTATGGAACCGAACCTGTTCCTATGCCCCAAAATTCAATGATAGCCTGTTATTTTTGCAAGTAATTTTAAGCTAATGTTAATAGGTTTGTTTCTTTCTGGTTTTTTGAAATCTTTCTTCTTGGAAAACATGCTTATTGCTCTCTAACCTTTTCCATGCATTTTGGAGATACTCTTAAGAACTCTTACCAACTCTGTGGTGAATAAGAAGGGTTAGATCTTGCAGAGTGATTTAAGTCCTTTTGGCTTTGGGGTTTTTTTTGTATGAATCAAGGGCATTTACATTTGGAAAGATTTCTGATCCGTATCCTGTCACTGCAGAACAGTTTCTTAGCTTCCATGTTTTGAACTCATTTAAGACTAACTTGGGTAAAACTGGATATTAAAGGTGAGGGGATAGACACATGTTAAAACATATTTGCAAGCAAGCAATAAATACAGCAAATACAAGAACCAAAATGACTCTCTGTCCTAGAGCATAACTTTCAGACTTTGTAAACCTTTGATTGATGATATAGTTAAGGTATCTATAGGAAAGAATGCCTTATTACAGTTTTTATTAAGTTTACTGTTTTAATGTTAGAATACGGCAGTTTGCACAGCCAGTAACATGGTAGCTAGCTGGACAGAAAGGATCTTCAACCAAATTTGCTTTTTTTCCCCTCTATTTTCAATCCAGTTTTTGGGTTAAATTTTTTCTCTTTTTTTTTTAATGGTGTTTAACAAACAATACAGTCTCAAGAACTCATTAACCTTACTTTCACAGTTTCATGAGGCATTATGGAAATGAATCTATGGCTTATTCTGGTGCTCCCTCTATTGAATGCATTAGTAGAAAGTCATGCTGCAGTTAAAATGTGCATTTGCTTTTGTTTTTTCCCGTGCTCTTTTTTAAACAGTTTTGCCCCTGGTCCAAGATGAACACAACTTCTGAAATTACCTACATCAGCTTTATTTTTGTATGTTGAAAGTAGTCACTCCCAGGCTAAGAGGTGTGTGCTTGATGAACAAGTAACTTCCCATTGGTGACTGGGTAGTGGGTCTGATGTAGCTACAGGAATTATTATTGTTCATTTCTAACAAGGATCTCCCGTTTTTTGCAACTGGAAAATCTTCAGCACTTCATCAGTGCTTGTATACAAGAAATACGTTTTATCTCCTTTTGTACACAAGGGAAAAATCTTCCTTTTCCTGATCAGGAACATTTTCCTACTGAGAATGGCTTCTTGAACTCCGTGGTTTTGTTTGTTGGTTTTCTGTTTCTTTGGGGATATTGTTTATTTTTGGTTTGGTTTTTAGGCCTCTCAAATATATATATGTATGTGTTAGGTGCATCCTGTATTCTGAGGTGCCTTCCATCTCAGCACGTCTCCTTGCTGGGGCCTGAGGTTGGTTTTTTGGAGGGACCTCCTAGCTGTAGCTTTCAGTACTGTGTTCTCCGCAGATCAGGCCAAATACCATCACAGGAAACATTTCATGTCCTCCCATTTACACCCCTGTGTTGAACCCTGCACTATCACTGCCTCTCCCTATCTCTCCATTAGGGTTTTGGCCCCATCCCATCTTTGTTGGTTATTTATTCTTGTTGCCACAGTAACAAGTGTAAGGCAGAAAACCATACACGTTTCAGGCATCCTTTGGCCTAAAAGATTTCTAAGCTAAAAGCATAAGATACAAGTGGGTGAAGTGGAAGCGGGGGTTGTCAGGAAATAACAGAGTGAAATTATCCTTCTTAATGTAAGTCAGAGGACAGAGGAATACTAGCTACTTGGTAAACTGTTGGCATCATCGGTAAGCTGGGTCCTAATGAAGAATCTGAGGAATGTACATTTACTTAGTTTGATAGAATGGTTTGGGTTGGAAGGGACCTTAAAGGTCATCTAGTTCCAGTTCCCCTGCTATGGGCAGGGACACCTTCCAGTAGATCAGGTTACTCAAAGCCCCATCCAACTTACCCAGTTTCTGATTGGTTTGGTTTGTTTTACCCTGAACTACCTCATTTGTCGAGATAGAATGGAAAGAAAGTCTAAGTTTTGGTAAGAATTGCTCTAAGTAAGCACTTAAGCTTGGAATGAGATGGGAAGGCAGAGGCAAACTTGTATTTGGCTTTTCACATGCAAATTCCTGATGGAAAAGTAAAACCAGCTTATTAAGTGAAGATTATACTTGCTTTGGATATTTGTCTCCAAAATAAACAATAAAGGACAAAGCGGGGCATTTTTCTTGATGGTTTCTAACCTGTGGAAGAGTTGATTGTCCATAGACAAAAAGGTGATGATTTCATATTGGTCACTACTGCTTTTAAAAGTGATAGTCTCTTTTTTCAAAACAGATTTTTTTTTAAAAAATAATATTCTCATGTGCTCTTAAAGTGGAGCTATACACAATCCTGATTGTTTTCCTGCATTTGCAGTATTGTTTTCCTAGTGTATCAGCTCCTAATACAGTCCTTCCTGTATCTGAATGCTAATAATGTGCAGGCAGCCCAATAGAACTAACATTAAGGAACTATGACACATTTTTAGTGTGCAGTGTAGTGGATTTATTAACCCAGCTTGAAGTGGGCTACTGTTAGGTCTGTAGCTGATGGGTCAGACGGATGCACAGCTAGAAAAAGGGGGCTTAGAACTAATCTGCAGGAGCAATGCCAAAGTTGTATTTGCTTAAAATAAGCAATTTGAAAAACAATCATGGAGGGAGGTAGGGGGAAGGCCCTTCATTACTCAGAAGTACATCTCTAGGATCTTGTCCATGTTCAAATTTTAGTTGCCGGGATAGCTAGTGAGAATCTACATTGTGTACAGTGTGACTGAAAGCCCAACATTAAGACCAGAATAATGCATTTTATATATGCTATTTCTGACTGATTAACACTGTCTCCCATTCTACCTTCATCGTTTTGATTGAGCATTTTCTCAAGAACAGATGTTGAGGTTGGATAAAGCTGGCCTCCTTGTCTTGGAGAGGCATATGGGTCTGAGAGAGAAGAAACATTGCTCTAGCCATGTCCTGATCTTCTGTATTTTGTGGTCTTAGCTGTAGAGGTTATAATGGCGCAGGAAGACGTGCTGGTGTTTTTCAAGAATGCTGCTAACAGCAATTAAGTTTCAGAACAAACCTGGCCTCTGGTTACTGTTTGGCATACCTCAGTTGAACACTGAGCTTCTTGAGTCTTAACTATATCTGGAGGCGAACAGAGCTGCTTCCTTGAGTTCTGCTGGAATTTGGGAATGTGGCCACTTCTCAACTTGGGTAATTTGTTTTCTCCCAGGCCCAGTCAATGTCACAAAATCAGTTGTCACCCTCCACTGATTGACCACATATTCATAGTAGGCTTGTTCTTGTGTCTTGCATGCTTTATTGAGCAGCTCTTACAGTGTCAACAGGGTTAGCATTTGTATCTGAACAGAGCAGCTAGTATCTCTGAGCTGACTTTTCACACTGCATCTCGAGCAGTTGTTGCTCCATCAGTTCTTCTTTTGCTCTAATTTAAAGGTTGTCTTGACAACTATAACATCCAGATACCCTAGACTGTAAAGAATATAGCCACAGGAAAAAAAAGTAAGTAAAAAAACGTACTTAGGAGTGTTTGCCAGTTGAACTGGTTGAATTTGGCCAGTGCTCTTGGCAGAGAGTAGGATCCATTTTTTTGTAGCATAGATATCTTAGGAGGATGGCTGGGTTGGTACTGCAGAATTTACCTAGATCCACCTAAAGGCACTGGTGCCCTTCATGCTTGGCAGTTACAAATACCACATAAACCCAAGAACATCTGGTAATAAAAGTTTGTATTTAGGGTAATTAACTTTCAAGTTAAAAGGGAAGAGGCCTCAATTCAGAAAGCTCTTCATCACATACTTAAACATCACTGAAGTCAGTGGAATGTATTTGTGGGTCAAAATGCACAAGACCCCAATTGAGCAAAGCTCTTTTAATCTGAATTGGGGGATTGTCATGCAGAGACTGATTGTGAAGGACCAGGCTCTTTACTTTGATTGTCAGAGGAAAGAGTCAATTAACCTGAGGAGAAAGTTCCTCAACAAGCCGCTGGGTAAATGCTTTGGTTTGATTGCTGACTCTTGTGGCCTTTCCATGACTGCACATGCCATGCCTATTTGACTGCTACTTCTAACCATAAGCAGGGTAAGCTTTGAGAATGTTTTCTGACCTGGGGTGAAAGAGCAACAACTGCATTAGCAGATTGCTAGCTGTAAAGAGGCAGTAAGTGGTGACTGGAGGCTGTGTGTGTGCAAATGGCAGTTTAACCTGAGGCCTGTTCTCAGGTGTTTCTTATTTTACAAATGCATTCCTCCAGGCTGGTGGATAGACCTGACAAGTTCAGCAGTGATCAACGTCCGCCACTTTGACTAGAGTTCTAGGATTCTTGCCTGTCAGCTGTCAGCACAGCACTTTGTGCTGCTATATTATGATTTCATTGTCATAAATTCAGGACAAGCTGGAAATACGTGAGATATTTTGCCTGGTTTGAGATGCTTATATGGAATGGGCAGGCAACAGTGGTGGAAAAATCAGGGAAAATACCTGTGCTTTTAACAATGTCTCTTCTGTGGCTTTGAAAGTCCAAGAATTTCTTAGCCAGAGAATGTATTTCCTCCCTCTTTTTATAAGCTACTTCTTTCTTTTGCCTTATTAATTGTGGATCTGCTCCTGCTTCTATTTCAAGCCAGATGCAAAAATCGGTGACCTGACTTTCCTAGGTACAATGTTGTAAATCTGAATAACCAGGTGAGTAGATTTCTCTAGTGTAAGATCATGCCCCCATGTCTGATCCTTTGAGATATGGGATGGTTCCTGCTTATGTTGAAATCACTGTGTGGAGGGTATTGGGTACTTCATTAGGAACTCCAAACTCTGTAGGACTGGGATTCATCTTACAGCTCAAGTATTTCAGTCTGGTTTTGGAGACCTCTGTATGTCTTCTCTTCCGTTCATGGTGTTCAGAAGTCCGTTGCTATGGAAGGTAGCGCCTGAAGGTATGTTTTGCCCGAAGAACCTGCAATGAAGCAGTTACATTACCAAATGGCACTGTACCCCAGAATTGAGTAAAATAACAGAGGCCACCAAGTTTTTCTTGTTTGTGTGATGAAATGTTGTCAAATAAAGTGATTCATTGGAGCCTTCCTTTAACTTCTGTACAGCAGTAAGCTTAGAGGAAAAGAAGATTGCATTATTTTTTGAAAAGCTTTATTTGTGACCTGGACTAGTTGCCTCTGACCCTCTTGGGCTTAAATAGTTAAATTATATTAATGTCCAGTTTGTTTCACTGTAGGTAACACATCAACTGAATACTCTTGTGCATAATCTACTGTATCTTTCCTCTGTTCTGTGTCAATGTATTATGTGTATTTGGATTACAGTTCTTTTTGTATTAAATTATTTTATGTTCTAGAACAATATTTAAGTGAAGCAAAGAGCTAATGAAAGTTGTTGACGTTTTGGGATTTCTTTTCTTTTTGCTCTTTTTTTGGATGTACTGTAAATTGTAAACCAAGGATGCCAAGCAGGCTTGGTTCAATGGCTAAAATTATTGTATTACAGTGTAATGCTGATCTAGGCCTTGTCTCAACACTAGAGCACACAGACTTGAATAAAACTGTTATAAAAGTAGATTGTCTTTAGGCCTTGAGTTCTTGGGTTTGTGCTCCAAATAATTTTAAGCAGATATTTAGAATAACAGTGGCATCACCTTGCTCTGAGGATTTCAGAATTTTTCCCAGTGCAACAAGAAGTTTATTTTTCTTTACTAGGTCTCTCAGTTGTGATCAGCTATTCCAGCTCTGGGTCCTCCACAGGGCTTTTGAAATGCTTTTGCAAAACATCAGACAGTTTAGTACAGGTCTTGGCACACAGTGTCTGTCTGCTAAGCCCCTTCTGGCTTTTCTCTGAACCAAGGAATTAATTGCATACCATTTTTATTAAGGCTAATATTTCTGTTCTGTTAGCTTGAGGTTTTTCTACTCTTTATTTGATATGCCAGCTAGAATATGAATCTAAATGCCTGGATCTGGAGCTTATGAAGTAACATGTTTTGTGCATGATGACATTTAACAGATGGTTTAGATTCACTTGTGATGCTGTGCCTTTGTCCCTGCCACATCATTCCATGAGACACAGTTACATGAACAAGGATCTTTCCAAGCTGTTTTTGTCTGCTGTCAGTGTGAAAGCCAGAACAACATGGTTTTGATTCCTAGGTCATGTTTTTGAATCCTAGGTTATACTTTTGCTCTTCTCTGCCACAAATCCATCATTTCACATTTTTCTGCTTTAAGAAATGTGATGAAGGACTATGCACTACAGGAACTTGTATTTCATAATTTCCTTTGAAAAAAATTTTTTCTAATGCAGGTGCATGCAGGAAATCCTTCACCATTCCAACAGATACGGAGACTGAACAATGCATAGGTAGGCTACCTTTAGTCATATATTCCATTCAAAGTGCTGTAGTGCTGTGTTTTGTGATAAACTGGGAGGAGAGTGAACAGACCGTCAGTTAAGTTTGTTGGAAATAATAGCATGCAAAATGAATTGCTTTTTCACTTGTTTTAACAAAAGGTGTCTTACAGTGTTTTGTCTTCCAAACTACTTTTCCACTCCTCCCCAGATCCAGACTGTAAAATTAAAACAAATATTTCTACCTCCTGTAATGTTCTGCAAAGTAGCATTATGTCCTAAAAGAATCAGATTTTCTAGGTGAATTTACTCACCTGTCACAATGACAAGGTTACCCTAATGTTCAAGCTGGCCTCATCAGCAACAGAAGTCTACATGCATCATGGCACTTCCATTTCTGCCAGCAACTGCAGCCTCTGCAGAACATGGCAGGAGCACAAAGCACTGGGGCAGAACAGAAAAATAAAATAGCAGTCTTCTAAGCAGGGGAATCTAACCACTTCTAGAAGAGAAGGAGCATCTTAAATGAAAGCTGGCAGGGTCAGCATGGATGCAGAACAAACACACCACGAGATGCTTTAGGCTGAGCAACTTTAGTTTTTCATTGGTTGATGTGTAGGCAAGGGTTGGGTGTACAAGTTCTACAGTGCAAATTGTATGTGGCCTTTAGCTATGAATGTGCTCAGGTGAGGAAACCACCATTTATTACATTATGTTCCTCAGATGGCACATGCTGAAATAGTAAATGCAAGTGGTGCTCTGAAAGTTCATAGTACACCTTGATAAAACTTCTAGTAGCCTTCCAAGGCTGTGCAGATTAAGGGAAAAGAAGGGAGGCTTTTCTATATCATGCAGGTCATATTATTTGATTAATTAATCTGCTGTTTCTAGTGAAATTTTTATATTTTTGGTCCTTCTGACATGGAAGGAAAGGGAGAAGATGTCCTACTAAAGCTAGGCTTAACAAGACCTTATTTAAATGTAACATGAAAAGTTTGTAGGCATATTGCTATCAGGCTCAAGGACACTAAGCTTTAGAAAAAAATCTGGAGTGAACATGACAATAACAAACGTCAGAGTATCTCAACAAGGATTAACAAGCTTTGTCTTCATGCTTGGGCACAATGGACACTGCAGTTTGCTTTGGCAGGGAAAGGAAATAATTGTGACGAAGGATGAACAAAGCTCTGGGGTTTTCAAGTAGACTTCAACATGCTTTGTGGTTCTTTGCTACTTCATCTGAAATCTTATTAAATGGCATGTGATTTACTTTCCGTTAAGTCCTCATTAATTTAACAATGAACAAATCTGAGTGGAATGAAAAGAGGCAGGATCAACTGATAGCACTCCAACACAAAGTAGAACCATAATTGCTTTACTAAATATAACCAAAGTCTGTACACTTCATGCCTGCAAAATTTGCTCTGAAATTTATTCTTTTCTCCCCAAATCATGCTGTAGTATCTTAACTTTATAACAAATTACAGGTTTGAATTTTTTTTTTTTAAAGCACAGATGGGGTTACCTGTCACAGATTGCAGCCAGCATTAAAAGAACCAGCTCTCATGGATGTGAACATCTTACACCATCATGTTCTCCAATGGGGCCCTGAGGCAGTAGTTGGAGAACTGCTCATTGTCCAAAGAGTTTACTATTTTTGCAGCAGTCAGGCATTTTTGCTTTTGGTGATCTTCCTGCAACTGCATCTGGCTATATTTACTTTTGTACAGGTACCCCTGGATCTTGTAGGCCTTAGTTAGAGGTAAGATGGTCTTCTAAGCTTGTGCATTCTAAAGGAGAATTTCTTGTTGATAGTGATTTGTGATTGGAGCTGCTCTGTAAGGGAAGATGAACTGGAGAAAAAGGGTGACAGAAGGGCAGCAGCCTCATGGATACAGTCCCAGGGTACCTGAGCAAGGCAAGCAGAGCAGGTCAAGTGACAGTAACCGGGGCCAGTCACAGTGATCATCAGGCAAGTCTGCAGGGATAAGACAGGTCCACGGTCAAGCTAGGAAGGCAGAAAGGGGCCTGGGTGAGCAAGGTACTGGGCAGGTGTAGGCATAATCATAATTTAGCCGAGGCAAGGAGAATGTGGCTACTTGGTGAAGGGAGGAGGCTGTGATGAGGTTTCTCATAGCTCTTGTCCCAACCACAGCCAGCAGCTATATCTGAGCTGACCTTGAGCCCAAGCAGCCAAACTGTGGAAGGGGCTCTTGTTACAGAGGCCGTGGGATACTCAGTGGGGCAGACACCTATTCAATGGCAAAATCCATTCAAGTTCATTATTATCTTAGTCTAGTTCTGAAGTTTAGCATTGTAATCCAGTGCAGTTAGAGAATGAGCAGATTTCATCACCACTGGGGGTTTCAGAACCTCAGCTTTTGCTGAGTCTGGTGAGAGAAGCAGCTCCTGCAGCCTCAGTGCTTTGTATCTTCAGAACAAACAGCTGAGATTCTCTGCTGGCCTTCTCCTCCTCCATACAGTTTTCTGTCTTTATCATCCAATCTCCTTTTCTGCAATCACATAGCTGTCTCTGGAGCAATCTGTCATAACCATATTTGCCAACTGATTTCTCACCTGCATGCAGTTCTGACATTAGGACCTCACTTCTTGCATCCACATGTCATCTTTTCTGGGTTAGCCTGAAGTATTTTTCCCTTTGCATGCACTGGTTATTACAAATTACATGCATGATAGGGCACTTTTTCCTCACCAGTTATACACATACCTTTCAGCAGTACTATTTCAAGCAATGTCTATCACTGTCCCCCTGCCTAAAGACATGGCTGAGCAATCAGTATTTTCAGTTCTTAATTTTGAAATGGTATCACAGCCATTTAGTCTTCAGGGTTCCTCAACTTACACAGCTATCAGAAAAACAGATGTCTAAGTCTCAATCACAAATTCTTTCCCATCCAACTAAAAGATGGAACAGATTTTTTAAAAATTGTTGTTGGACAGCACATAACTGAAAATGTCTGGTGGAGTGTAGGAATTTTTTGTAATAACCTGCTACTTAAGCTTAAGTCCTTTCTGGACTTGAATCTGCACAGTCTTGAAGATGTAAGTGCTACCTAATATCTCTCAGGAACAACAGGGCTTTTGGGACTAGGGAGGGCCAAGCAAGAGCTTCTATGAGAGCCTTTGAGCAACAATAATGTTAAGTATTGCATAAGCAACAGCTAAGAGTGTTGGAAACTGTTTTCCTTTCCTCATCTAAACCATGCAGTGGGTGGTTAACAGTTAGCAAGCCTGCACACAAGCTAAGAACAGAGCTTTGGGACCATGTGGCTAAGGGAAATCTGGGGGCCTGACCAGCTCTGTGCAACTCCTGTTTTGTCTCATACCACAAAAGATTCCGCTCAGGCTGTGTGGCACATCCAGACTGCCTTATTTTGATGCAGCTCTTATGACCTTGGGCTCCATCTCAGACAAGCAGTCTTAACCTTGTGTCAGACCCTTTGTAAACTTAGGCTTCTCCAAAGGTTTTGGTGTGCATCAGGATGTTGCCTCTACGTAATCTAAATAACACCAGCTGAGAGGAATTGCCCCTAAGCAGTATTGCCATCAGCCTCTCTCTTGTGACTGAAGCACTATGCCAACCCTTACTTTAAGTGCCACGGGCCTAATCCTGTAACTCAGCCAGCCATTTTCTTTGCCAGCGGGTCTGCTTCACTTTGCTGATATTGACTGCTGTGATCTGCCATAGGAAAGCCAGACTGAAGCTAGGAGACCTTAGAACTGACTGAGCACTTGGATTCATCTTCCCAATGTGTTTCCTATATGGCTCATTACACCCCTTCTTTAACTGGTTTTAGAATGGGGATGTTTATTAAATACGTACTTCTCCATAGGCTGCAGTGCACAATAGAAAAGATTTTTTTATTTATTCTGTGTGTGGGAGTAAATGTGATTTAGATTACACAAGGCTCTCACCTTTCTTCAGTTTTGTTTTATCTAAGGCAAACATTTGCTAAATTGACTGAGATGATAGTTGAATGTGTCTCTTGATAGGTAGTTAAAACAGAAGCTGTTTGGTTTTGTGTCCTGGGATGACTGTGCATATGGGGAGGCAAACCTCTCTGTTGGCAGCTGGGAATGTTCTGTGGAAACAACTTGTGTCTACCCTTATACCCGGGTACCTGGTGGATGTGTCTTTTCAATTCTGGCAGGGGAGCAGAAAAGCAGAAGAACTTGTCCAGAAATGTTTGGAGCAGAGCCCTTATCTTAATCACCCTTCTCTAGCCAGAGGTGAGTCAGAAGTGCACAAATTCTTGGCATTCTGCTCTGTGTCAGTCTGACACCAGTCTCCTGTCCCTCAAAGACCTCATTTATCCTCACTTATAGTTGGGTCCCTACCTTTGACTTTTAATACAGCTCAGTGGCTGTTCCATATATTTGTTCAGTGATAGGCACAAACAAGGTGTATTCATCTAGGTCCTGGCATCAAGCTGGAGTTTGAGGGACATATAAATTCAGAGGTAAAAGGACAGACAAAATACATGGGTTTGAACATGCAAGGTGTGCAAGATTCTTCACCTGCTATGCTAAAGTGTGGATTAGTTTTATCCTCATGACATGCTGGGAAAATCAACACTTGATCTCCCTGAAAGCCACCATATGGCCTGGCTAGTTTTCTTCCTTTCTAGAAGGAAGGGTTTTGGCAAACACAGTGCTGCTGCAGCTGGGAACAGTGCTTAAAATAACACTGAGGCTCCAGCTCAGACTGGTAGCCTTTGGCAGCTGCACTGTGGATTGCCAGGAGGAAACTGTTTGCATCCTCAAACTGCAGGGATGTTCCTACTGGTGCAGAAATATTATTCACTGCTAAATGCTTTGTGCTGTGCCAGGCTGGTAGGGAGGTGGATTTACTGTAAAAGGGCAGTCCTGGGTATAGACAGCAAGTTTGTGCTGATGTGAGTCTGGATGACTCAGGATGTGATGGTCTGTGTCCTGCTTAAGAACTTGAAGGACAAAATTTGCTGCAATGACTGTTTCATTTTAGCACTTTAATGCCTGAGAAAGTTTACCACATCTGCATTTCAGTGCTATGCTGTGACAGGCTGAAAATAAAAGTTTGTTTTATTGGATGAACATTGGACAACATGGCAAAGAAACCTTGCTCAGAGAGGTCATTGGGTTTGATTTGCTTCCTGTGGTAGCCAGCAGCCACGCAGTCCTATGCTGTAGAGATTTTCGTTCCCCTTATCAGTCACAACACAGAAGCCACTACCCCACTCAAGACCTGTTGTACACATGAAGGAATTCTGGCATTACAAGCAGGACATTGCACAGACCTGTGCCCAGCCATGCAATGGCTTGGCAATCCATGGTTAGCACACACACTCCTCAGTTTCCCTTCCTGTAAGAAAAGGGCTCTTGCTCTCTCCCAGGACAGAGATGAGGACAGACACCTCTCTGTGGGAGTCAGGGACATTTTGTATGAAGCCCTAGCCTTTGCTGGTAGGTGGGATGGAGGTGGTGGGTTTCAATTACAGCTGATTACATGCTCTTTTTGCTGCTAGTTGCCTCTCCCCCAGGCAGAACAGGAGGACACTGCCCAGGGATGCTGAGGGCACGTATTCCAGGGCTGAAAGCTTCTTGTCTCCAGGACTGTGCATTAGCTCCAAACAGCAGCAGAAAGTGGATGTGAACAGCACCTTACATAACCTTTCTGGAGCTTGTACTGGAAGACCTGGGAACACGTGTGTGCTTTCTTTCCCATCTTATTGTTTTAGTTATATTCCTTGCCCCAGTCCCTCATCTTTAAGAGTACTCAGCCCTTTTATAAAAACAGATTGCAGATTTCTTGCATGATTACTAGGCAAGAAGCAGAGGTGATGTGGCACACTCGGTGCCAGTTCAGAGCAGATGAAAGCATGTGACGTATCGCAAGGGTCCCCATGGGTGTCACACCTCCCATTCAACACCCCTTGTCACTCATCTAAGATAGCTGGCAAAAAAAGCAGGGCTGTTCCCAGGGTGTTAGGTGAGACAGCTCTCAGGGGATCTGGGCAGGACAGTGATCATCACCCTGGACACTGTGCAGGGTGAGGGAGCAGTTTGGGCCCTTCAAAGGGCCACAGGCTCCCTCTGGGCAGATAAGGGCTGGGAATGGGAGTGAGGCTTAAACATGCCTGTGTCCCTGATGTCTCTGGCTGATAGAGAGACTTGCTGATCGTTTTCCTGTCAGGATCCACATGCCCCTTTGGCAGCTGAAAGATAAAAGGTTTTCTGTGGATAGAAAGGAAAACATCCAGAGCTCCCATCTGGGTTCTGCAGCCTGAACCACACTGGAGCAGAGCCCTGCAAAGAAGAGATGATACTATAAAGGATCTGTGGGATGGATTAGCTGAGCTCTGGCAGGCTGGGTGGGGAGCTGTGGGTCTGTGGGAAGCAGGTGTGTGCTATGTTCCCGCACCTTGCTGCCCTCCCCTCATCCGCTGCACTGCTTGTGTGGAAACTGCATTTCACTGAGGGCTTGAATTTTACAGCAGGCATTCAGTGACTTGACAGCATGCAGATAGTGCCTTCAAAAGCTGCAAAATGATGGCTTTCTCAGGAGCCCCTAGGCTTGCGTTGGTTTTTGCCAAGCAGCCTTACATGTAAGTCAGGAGTGAGTCGTCTGACATAAGGATGCCTGCATATCCAAGTCTGCCGACTGAGCACCGTGAAACCCGATCTCCTGTTGCTAACTCTGGGAGCGATGACTCCCACAGAGCCTTCCTCTCCTCCTACTGACGTTCTGTTTCTCAGTTCCCACCTGACCCTCTTGGATGTGTTTCCAGAGCCTCATCTGCCAGCACTCAGTTTTGCAGCTTATGTAGCTGTGCCTTTTTCTGTATTTTCGAGTGGATGAGATACTAATTGGTGTAGAGCACATCTATTTCCAGCTGAGCTGAATTTTTGCATTTATAGGCACCAATCACAGGCTAGTAACAAGGTACAAAATAATAACCAAGGTGAGGATATGACCATCACAGAACTGGGCTTAGCTCTTGCAGCTGCTTGCATTTGATTCTGTAATGGCTTCTCAGATTTTTTCTCCATTTTCGGTCTATCAAGGCTCATCAACCTTTTGTCATTTTTGTCCCAAGTACAGGCTAAGGCTTGTGCTGATTTTACCTGGCAGTGAACATCATGATTGAAGTGCAAATTATGTTCTTCCACCTCCCCAAAATGGAACTTCCTGGCAGTTCTGGTTTCTGTAAGTTGTTCACTGGCTAAATTACCCCAGTGAACTGTGAATTGTGTTTTACACATCTAGTAGGTGGTTAGAGCCACAGCACATCTAAAAACCAACAATTTTTACTTTCTCTAGATTCAAGGAGGAAGACAGATAAGTGAAGATCACTGAAACAAATCACATTCCTCCAAGGAAGGGAACTGCATGTACACATGAGCACAAGGTCAGAGCCTCTGATGCTGCAAGGCCATGCAGCACGTCCTCGCTCCTGGCCTCGGGTGCAGGAGCTTGTGAGAGCAAAGCAAAGCTACATACTGAAGGATGAGAGGTAACTCGTATGCTGCAGGCAGGACAGCTGAGAGGCAGCAGTACTGACACGAAACCACAGTGGTGCATAGCTGTGACCTCCTTTCCAGCCAAGTGGCCTGAGGATCAGCAGCACTTGGCAGCTACACAGAGTAATTGTGGGGCAGGCATTTCTACATGCTCGTTTCCTTTCCTTTAAATACATTGTGGGGGAAACTATCATCATTTTGCTATATTTCCTGTTAGAATTGCTCTCCTAACATCCACTATAGATGTCTCTGGATGCAATTTAAATGAGTGCACATAACATCCAAAAAGGAGAGTGTCTTGGTTTGAGGGACAGGCATCTGCCAAGGAAGGAGGGAACCTCCCTTGGAATGGAAAAAATATGACCCCTTCCCTCTGAATTATAATAACTTTAAGGGGTTTTCAGGCAAAGATATGGGAAAAGGAATAACAGTTCTTTACTAGTATGTGTAGCAAGGCAAACCAACAACAATGGCAGCAACAACAAACAGAACCAGGAGCCCAGTGCCAGCCTCTCTCGGCCGCAGGCGCTTTCCGCTCGAGGGCAGTTCCGCTCACAGCCGGCAGGGGCGCCGGTGGCTCCCGGCCGGGCAGGGAGGGTGCGATGGTTCCCCGCACCTGCAGGGGGCGCTGTGGCGCGAGTCCGCTCGCGTTTCCCACAGGCGGTAATGGCGGGCGGGCTGGATGGCAAGGTGGGTGCGGCAGGAACCTCAGAGCTGCGGCTGGAACGACAGGGACGAGCAGACCCCGGAGCAGCAAGTGAAAGGTATCAGAAACTGTGCCAGGAGCCGCGGGGTGTCCCGGCAGGCAGGGTGGGTGGGGCTATAGTGTAGCAAAAACCTGGAGCAGTGGCAGCCCAGCTTCTGAACGCAGCTGGGAGAGGCTCCCTTGGAAGGGGCTCAGGGTCCTGAGTTTTCCCGTGAGGCACTCAAATAGATGGTGAGGGTCCTTTCTAGTGAGGTAGGGTGTTAATAAGGTCCCAGTCCAAGGGCTGCTCTTACGAGCAAAGGCTCACCCATGGCAGGAGAAGCAGTAGAGGGCTGGGCTCCGGCAGTGGCAGTGAATTCTCCCCACAGTAAGCAACAGCTCGACTGTTCTCCTCCCATGCCGACAGCGAGAGGAGCCAAGCCTAACCCCTCACCCCCCAGCCAAAATCTTGCGGTATCTCTGCCCTTCCAAAGAGAAAACCCCCCAGGTAAAAGAGTAGCCAGCTGCAGCCTTCCCCCACCTTGGCCAGTTCTTTTGTCTCTTTAAGTATCGGTAGTTATTGTCTCTTAACAACAAATGGGAGAAAATTTCCTAAGAGAAAGGATAAAAAAAAAAAAGGAAAAATCCTAACCCCCAACAGAGGGAAAATTTATAAGAAGGAAGAGTTGAAGATGGAGAGTGGGAGAAGGAGATGGGTAGAATTGCCAGTGTAGGTTTTGAAAGTGGTGTAATTAAGGGGCACAGGAAGTGCAGACCAACTTTTTGTGAGTGCACTTAGTACCTTAAATCCAGGATCTTTGCAAACATTGCTTAATATTCCAAGCAAGCCTCTTCCGTGGATTGTTCAAGAGTTTAGAAACTGAGGCAGAAGGAGGTTTAAAAAATCTTTCTACATGTGTAAGCTCTAAGCAGAACTGAAAGTAGATCTTAGGAGTCCTCCCTCTTAACTCCCTTCTCTGGCCACAGCTCTCTTCTTTGATTTTCTGCAAGTGTTTTTCCCTGTAGGTGTACATTAGCTTGCTCTCTTGGACAATTGCATTCAGCTGTTAGCAGGGATAATAATATTAAAACAAAATGGCTGGATGTTTCTAGAGCTCTACAGGGAAGCACAAGATGCTCCAATAAGAGCAGCACTAACAGGGAAGAGAGAAATGCTATAGCTAGGTACTGAGTAATGCAGCACAAGAATGAGCCTTTTAATGGCCCATTAAGAAGAAAAATGGCATACAGAAGTTGAGGCTATTTTTTCATTTTGATAATTGTTTCCTAAGAAAATGTTGCATTCTACCCAGAGGATCAGTCAAACATTTTGTGAGTTTTGCAGGCTTTAGGTAATAAAGGAAAGTTACTTGTGTGTGAGTGTAGAATGATAAAGCATTTCACCTGGTCAAAACTTAAAACACACAGTGAATATCAGCATCCCTTAGCAGTGGTGTATGTTACACAAAGCATCTCTCAACAGCAGTGCTGAGCCCACACAGTCTGAGCCATGGGTCCCCTTGTGCACACCACCAGAGATGATCCTTGAGATGTGTTTGCTGTCTCCTGACCTGTTGGGGATGGCAGGGTCTCCCAGCCCTTCAGAGATACGCATTAGGCTTCCTGAGTCTCCCAGATCCAGGGATGCAGCCAAGTGCTGACAGTCACTGGCAGACAGTGGTTATCTGCCATACAATGTAGTGGGCAGGACAAGCGACCCATCCTTAATATCAGTGAGTCCTGAGTGGAACCAAGTAACTTTGGGATCAGAGTACATGGGGTCTTTGCTGCTTCTAGTTTTCACTGTATGTGCTAATACTTCTTAATCCCTGTTCCCATTCTGGTCATATAAAAACAATCAAATCTTAGTGCCAGAGTCTATTCTTCCCATTTTGCCCCTTATTTTGCTCACATTTCAGGGGCACAATCCTGAGCTTACAGGAGATGCCTCTGCAGAAGTCAGAATTGGTACCCCTGCATTAGTGGGTGTGGAGACAGGGGTTGGGAGGTTGCCATAGGATGTATAGGGAGAGGATATAGAAAGTCTTGAAGCTTTGCTGGGGAAGAACTGTCATTTTCCCTTTTAGTGCTCTCCAGGAGGCCACCTGTATGCCTTTCATCCTCTTCCTACTACAGACTGGTCTTTTGCTTGATGAGATCTTGACAAGCCTGGGCTCAAAGTGTCCTTTTCAGGGCAGGTACAAGTTCTTCAATGTATGCTAATGGTACTTCTTACAATAGCACATTACACATGGGTGCTGATGTCCTGGGGTCAGCACTCAGAACCTTGTCTGAATAAGCAATACTTTTAATAAATTAGGTAGAACTGATGTGATTGGATATCCTGGGAGGTAAGGAGCAAATGCCCATTGAAAATACAAGCTGGGCACATATTTTAATTGAGAACATCCTCCTTCCTGAGGATTTCATGTAGCTGTGATCAGACCGGCATAAAGGACAAAGCTGGGCAACACCAGCATTTGAGGGGAGAGGAAAAGTATGCAGATATGAAATCTATGAGATGCAGAAAAGGTAAGGAATCGATAACATGAGGTTTGTTGAAACAAAGTGTGATTGAATGTTTTGACTCCATGCAATATTTACCACTTGCAGTACTTTGTCCCAGATACAGGCCATGATCTGGAGTTATCCACGGGCATTTGAGAATACATTTTCTATGAAAGATGCCATTCTAAATAAAGCTGTATTGATTTAAAGAAAAGGAATAAGCTTTACAGACGTGAAAGGAGAAAGGAAATGCTGGTTGAAAAGCAAAACCTCAGAAAAGGATCTGAGGCTGGAAATAGAGTTGCCTGTGGATTAACATCAGATGCTAACATAAAAACAAAAATGGCAAAATAATGTTTGATGGAGAACCGAACAGAACTTTCCTCATAACTAAAGGAAGAAAAGTCCTGGTGTTCTCTGTACCCCTTAGGACCCAGCATAGCAGCTAAATGGCATCAATGATACAGGAGACATGGACTGAAGTCCTGAGCTCTCATTGTATGTTACTGTACTCCACTGAGGGGGAAATGAGTGAGGGGACAGGAGTCCAGGGAACTAGAGGTGCTTTTGCCTTTGTGCATAGCATAGCCTGGAACTGCCCTTACTCTGGGAGCTTGTCTTTGATGCCCTTCTGCACATGTCACTTTGTGAAGTACCAGGTGTTCCTAACAGCTACTCAGTGCTGATTTCTAAGTCTTAATCCCATTTAATGACCCTCTGATTGGCATTGTGGGCTGAATACATCTGTCTCAAACCCAGTCTTTTTGCTGTTCTAGTTCCAGTGGCAGACAGGGAAAGGAAAGTAATTTCTGACCTCCCCTAAGGTAGGTGTTACAGATAACATACTCTCCTGTATAGATAAGAGGGAGGCAAGTCAAGACCTTGACACAACTTTAGATTCCTTCTCTCCTTATGCTCTTGCCCTCTCTTACCTATGTACGTTCAACAAAGATAATATTGTGGGCATCACTCTGATAAACAACCTCTTTGTACCAAAGAACAACAAAATATAAAAGGTTTTGCATGCCAGTCATCTTGCCTGGGGTAAGACAACAATCAACAATCTCCTTTGGCAAGTGGGATAAGGTTGAGGGAAATATAAAATACCCCTAAAGTGTATATGTGCCTGTGCGTTCCTGTCCTTTCTCACACATGCACCCAAGTATGTGTGAGTTGGGGGAGGCACCCAAACCCAGCTCAGAACAGCACATCCATTCCTTGTGGTTTCCAGTAAGGCGTTACAGCCACTGGAGTACAACACAGAACAACTGTGGTGTGCTTCTCAGCATCATGAAATTGGGAATTTAAAACCAAAACATCTCCTCACTCCTAGTGATATTAGCACTCCTACTAACACTTGCTTATTATTGAATATAGTTCTAAAAAAGGCATTTTACTTCTACTGAATTATCTGCAGTTCTAAGGAATATCTGGGTTTAGGCTCTAAGACTTGATTTAAATTAAATGTGATGACAAATGAAAAAACAGAAGTGAAGCATTTAGCTGCTGTCTGGATCATACTGCAGTAGATTGCTTTCATAAGATGGCAGGTCCTCCTACAGCTAAAAAGGTGCAATGCAGACAGGATATGATGCAAGCTAGGATGAATTCACCATATCTCCCTTGCTCCTGCTAAGTCAGTAGGGTTCAGACTGAGCTCCGGAAGTAAAAACTGTCATCTATTTTTGTGATCGATTGTGGATATAATCCAGAGAGTGAAATCTGGGAAGGACGTTACAAACCTGATAGAAAGCCCAGGGTACCCTTCCCTGTAAGAAATACTCCAGAAGTGGCAGGAGAGCTTGAAGGCTTTTGCTTTAGGAAGGAAAGGGCTCTGGTACTGTAGGCAAAATGTGCAAGGGGCCCAAAACATTTCTGTATGAATGAGGGGTGCTCTGAGAAGGAACATGTCAGGCTTTCTGCCCTCAAGGCTGTGGGCTGCAACATTTCAGGGAGAACAACCAAGCTATGATCAAACATATTCTTTTTATTGCAACAGAACACAAGACGGTTTTTCAGCAGACATTCAATTATTGCACAAAATAGATGGTTGAGCATAAAGGGAAAGTTCTCTTTTTAGACAAAGCTACTCTTGCCTTGGAACTCCTGTAATCAGAAACTTATTTGTAGCAGCTGGCTACTCCTGCCTCTGCAAGCTTTTTGAATCTACATCAGACTTTCAAAGGTACAGGTTTCTTAACGTGTCTCTGAGATACTGGACTCTAATGTCAGACTGAAGTATGTAACATATTACATATTGCAGCATGGCTAAATAATAAATAGCATCTTTCCAATGCTGTCACCTTCTTAATAGGAACATTAAAATAATGGTGTTTCTTTTCTTCTAAATTTATCATCCATCAGTGACTGCCAGGTGAAATCCATTGGTTATACAAGGAGTGACAATTTGCACTCCCACTACCACTTCCTCCTTGCCCTCTGCCTCCCTAGCTGTCACTGCCAGCCCGGATCTCCGCTCTGGGAGCAGCTACCATTCTGGGGACTTTTCTCCAGCACTGGAGCTGCTGTGGCAGAGCAGCACACCCTCTACTGCTCTCAACACCTCAGCACAGTCTGTGCACTTGTCGGTCACTTTCAGGCTTCTCTTAAAATTTGTCAGTGGCTCTTCTTGCCATGCTGAAGCTGCCTCTGATTCAGGGAGCCATGTCCCTGTGCTTTGAAGGTCACACTGGGATTGCCTGCCTGTGCTTTTCCAAGGGGATACCCTGCTCGCCTGCTAGCCTATCTCTGGCCTGGAAGAAGAACTCTGTTTCATATGGTTAGAAAAATGAAAGAATTAACCCTTTCTGAAAGAATTAACCCTTTCTTGGTCATTTGGCTTTATGCACCTTCCTCACCTCAAGTAAGGAGTTGGGACACAGGGGATGTCCAAAACCTTCATGCCCCATACAATGTTCCATTAACTTCACTACAAATGTGCCAGCGATATGGCAAACCCATGACTAAATGCAAGTGGGCATCAGGATGAATAAGTACAATGACAGTGCTGAGCAAGGCAGATCAATGTTGATCCAAGAAAGAAGCCACCTGCAAGCTTCCTGTATTAAACAGTGAGGTGTTTTAAGTAAAAGTCTACAAAAAGAAGTACTTGAAAGAGAACTAATGCAAAATCTTTCCAGTGATGGAAAATACAGAGGTTCTTGAATTCTCTCTATTGTTTGTGGAATTCAGCAGTAGAAACTGATGTAGAGTTTGCATGGAATTGAAATTGCTGTTTGAACTATCCCCTGCAAGCCACATCAAACCAGATTATTCATCATAGTTATCATGCAAGTATATATGTGTGTGTGTGTGTGTGCGCGCGCCAATCTCAGAACATACTGATAATATCTGGGATGTTAACATGAAAAAATATCATTGCAAAAGAAATCTCGCTGCAAAGTCAATGTTTGTGTTCAACCTGAAATATTTTGCTCTGCTGATATGCCCAACTAGTTCTGAGTAGGCAGTTCTACAGCTGCTACTCCATGTCTGCATAGCTTCAGTAGTGCCACAACGCAGGTCCAAAATGGCCTGTCTCATCTGCAACCACCCTGGAAGACAGATTGAGAAGTTAACTTGGGTTCAGGTGTCAAGGAAATTAAACTGTCATAGTGTTTCCTGAGGCAGGGGCATTACAGGCAATGGTGTGATAAGCCAATTTTCTTTTGTCTCAAAGGTGACTATAAAAATGCCATCAGAGGGTTTCTGGTTTACTCTTTCTCACTTTGTATCTCAGAAAGGTGATGGTGGCAGGATGGTACCTCGGAAGGTGAAAACTTGTTCAATCTGTCTCTGTCACCAACAATACAATTTCTGCTGTCAATGCTTATGTGACCAGATAATGGAGCTAAGTCAGGGTGTTGGAAAGCTGAGTCAGTTTGCTGTGTTGCTGAGTCTACCTGTTTATTGCTACTCTACTGATTCCTCCAGGCAGAATCCCACAGAGAGTAATTTGGATTCTTTCCCATTTAAACACATACGCAGGTAAGAGTAAATGGAATGGATTTTCTTCCTGCAGAGCAAACCCATACCTGCAGAAGGGCCTTTTCTTTCTCTGATATCTAATCCTTTTCTTTGGTAAAGTAAATAATGAGACACTTCTACAGACCTGATTAAGCCCTGAGTCCCATTTTAAATGACAGAAGATCAATACTATTACTAAATCCATTAAACAATTCTTCACACTTCAGTTGTGCTCTCTCTAGGATATATGAGAAAGAACAGGAGGGTATTTTGGCTATTATAAAGGAAATGCATGATAAAACCTCTTCTCATGTTCCACTTTCTCACTCTGGCTCCAAGCCATCCATATCTTCCATGTTCCCCATCCCTTGAATCTGGCTCACAGGTCAGAATAGCCAGAGACTTGGGATACAGGAGGGATTTTGTCTCAGTCTCTCAAGCCAGGCTTGAATCTGTCAGTAGTATCTGGAAGTTCTGGCTTTTTGTTTAACTCTGATGACAAATTGGCTGAAGGAGGTCTCCGTTTCTGGTTTAGTTTTTGATTTAGTGCCTGTTTTTTGCTGATGCTCCAGCCTTCTGGTCATCTTCATGGCTCTCCTCTGGACCTGCTCCAACAGGTCCATGTCCTTCTTATATTGGGGACCCCAGAGCTGGATGCAGTACTTCAGGTGGGGGCTAAAGAAAGCAGAGTAGAGAGGAATTCATTTTCTTCCTAAGCCAAGGCAGAGGAAGCTTTTCCTGTGTGATTTGATGAAGAGCCGAGATGGTCTAAATCTCCCACACTGCAGGCTGGGCTCTGTGAATGCTGGTATCTTTTTTCAAGCAGCAGTCTGAGGCAGAGAATCTCCTTCCAATTTTTAAAATCTGCTGCAGAAAGTTTTGGTGTCCACAACATGACACATCTGTGGGGAATTAGCAGCTCTGCCCCTTCCTCCTGTCAAGAAAACCGGTATTGATGTGCCTCCCAGTCAGCAGTACTTACTGCTTCTAGAGCTTTATCAGTAATGGTAAGTACTAAAAAAACTGGGGATACTGAATCCTCTTTCTCCACCAGAGATGGGCCCTCCAAATGAGGTAGTCCTTGAGTGTCCCGAAGGCTAAAGGCAAAGCGATACAATAATTCAGAAAAGGAAGTACACAACCCGACATACATCCGTGCTTGTTCATGGTCTGATCTCACCGCCAGCCAACCTGAGAGCGCCATCTGCATCCTGCTCTCCTCAGCCACTCTGTAATTATGTCTCATTGTACATCACTTTTGTTCAACAACTTGCTGGCTGTTCTTCATATCAAATGAATTATTCAGCAGCAGACTCTGTTCTTAATCCTAACAACAGCAGCAGTAATACTTCATGTTCATAGAGTCCCTTCAAACCCACTACAGCCGGAAGCGTTATTTGTTGAGTTCTTCCACACTCTGCAACAGAAGATGGGGCTTGTTCAACGAAGTGAGAAATGGGGCTCAGCACAAATCTCTGACGTGGGCTAAGTGAAAGAGAGAGTGCAGAACTAGGAGAGAAGTCCAGCCTCTACTGCTCTACACAACTTGTCTTCCCCTCCAAGCCACTTTTCAGCGCTGTACCCAATCTGTCAGATCCTCAGCTACTTTAATTAGCATTATTTCCTTCAATGCCTTGGGGAGATACTGATATTTGTTTCTTATGTGTTGATTAAAGATAGAAACACTGGAATGTGTGCATTCCAACCCATGACCTACCAAGCCAAGTCCTTGGCTGCTCACGCTTTGTCTTGCTAGGAAAGAGCAAACAGCAAGGCAAACAATCAAAATGTCTTTCTGGATGTCACTGAGCTACTCACTACCTGTGAGTAAAGAATAAAAAAATCTATGAAGAGAAGCCAAGCCATAATCTTCACTGAAATCTGGGCAAACTTCAACTAGCATTTTCTTCCTTTTTTTTCTTTTCTCTATCTTTCATCCTCAATTTTCATTTCTGCTGAGCATCACCTGGTTTTCTGTTCATGGTCAGGCACATGAGCTGCTAAAAAACCAAGACAGGAGATATGGTAATTCAAATCTATGGGCTGTACTGCCTGTGACCTTTGCTTAGAAAGTTTTGAAAGAAACATGAATCTTCTGTCTGACTGGGGTAAGCTGGGGAAGGAGCTTGCAAGGTGTGGTGAACAACACTTGATTTTTGTGCCATTTGTTCTTCAGTGTTCCTATCTTGCTCAGGCATTATTAATCCTGCTTATTTTGGATGATCTGAGTGTGCCTGACTCTGCAACATAATTTAAAGGAGCAAGGAGTTGCTTCGCATGATGAAAGACACTGTGAGTGATGCTCCCAACAGCCTGTGACTCTCAGCTCTAAGTGTTTTTCATAGCTGCTAAAGTACTGCTGAGCTTGTGCAGTAGAACTTGTTAACAATGCTACAGAAGTGGAACAAGTATATTGATTTTTCTCCACCCGAAAACTGGTACTTTATGCTGAACCTTACTTTTGCTTCTTCTTAAAATTTGGCCACATGCATCCTTTAAAAGCAGACATGCAGATCTGTTCTTTCTATGGAAAAGGAATTGTGATGTCTGATTTTGTGGAATCCGACTGTTTCTCAGCCACATGGGATGCAATTCAGTAAGGAATGTTGGCTGCAGAAATACAAAAGGACATGATGACAACATAGAAGAAAAACTGGAATGATTCAAAGCAGTCTGGGGTGAGACCTGAACATGAGTAAATAATGTCTTGCTAGTGCAGCAAATATGTAAGTAGGCCTATCATATATAGGACTTTTGAAATAATGTTTCTACTCTGTCTTGTGCTAGACGGCCATAGCTAGAGAACTGTCCTGCTTTCAGCACTGCCCTCCAATAAAGATGCAAACCACCTGGAAGAAATGCAGAGGAGAATGAGGAGAACAAGCAAGGAGACAGAAAACTTGCTGGGTTGAAGAAGTGTTGATGGAAGCTGAAAGATCAGTCCTAGAGAAGAGCCTTTCACCAACATAATAACTTACTGCAAAGAGAGACTAACTTTTTGATCATATCTACTGTAGCTGAAACAAGAAGTAATTGGTTTAAATCACTCCAAAGGAGACAATTAAAGCTGTAGTAAGAAGTCTCTGAACTTTTCATCTATGAAGGCAGGGATATTCTCTCATAGGAGGCTTTTGAGAACAGGTTAGATAAACATCTCTCAGGAGCAGTTTAACTTGATCTGACCTAATGGCCTTAAGGTAATTGGGCTCTCTTGAGGATCTTTTCAGGTTCTATTTTCAGAGCTGGTACTTCTTCAGATATATCGTATGAGATGACACAGCTTGGTTTGGCTTGCTTCTCATGAACAGAGCTGTGAAGTCCCTGCAGGGACTTTGTGTTTATACTGCTGAAGAGTGAAAAGGAGAGATCTAATCTTTTCTTAGACAGCCATCTTTCATTAGTTGAGTCCATCTGATATCACAAAGATGTAAACATCTGGGATTCCTAGAGCTCCACATCAGTCTGTAGACTAATAACAGGTGGAGTGGGATGTGGCTGTCCCAGGACACTGAAAATAAGAGGGATGTCTCTCAAAGACAGCGTATGTCTTAGAAGATTCATTGCTTGAGAAGTGGAACTCATTTTATAATGGGAACCAGTATTGATGATACTGTGGGGTTCTTCCTTTTTCTGTTGATTTGAATTTTGACTGTGTGTCGTGGTTTAACCCCAGCCAGCAGCCAAGCCCCAGGCAGCCGCTCGCTCACTCCCCCACCAGTGGATTGGGGAGAGAATTGGAAGGGTAAAAGGTAGAAAACTCGTGGGTTGAGATAAAGACAGTTTAACAGGGAAAGCAGAAGCTGTTCACACAAGCAGAGCAAAACAGGGAATTAACTCAGCACTTCCCATGGGCAGACAGGTGTTCAGCCATCTCCAGGAGAGCAGAGCCCCATCACACACAACAGTGACTTGGGAAGACAAACACCATCACTTGTAATGTCCCCCCTTCTTCCCCCAACTTTGTATACTGAGCATGATGCCATATGGTCTGGAATGTCCCTTTGGTCAGTTGGGGTCACCGGTCCTGGCTGTGACCCCTCCCGGCTTCCTCACCAGCATGGCTGTACAAAAAGCAGAAAAGGCCTTGGCTCTGTGCAAGCCCTGCTCAGCAATAACAAAACCATCTCTATACCATCAACCCCTGTGTTCAGCACAAATCCAAAACATGTCCCCATACCAGCCACTATGAAGAAAATTAACTCTACCCCAGCTAAAACCAGCACACTGTCTATGCTGTAAGTTACAGGATTTTCCTAACTGAGAGTGTTGTATTCCCAACCACTGATCTGAGAGTCAAGCTATGCTAGTTACCTGTAAAATGCAGATTCAGACCCTCTTCCTGTGTACAGCTTTTCATCTTCTCTCATGTGGAAATAATTTTCCAGACTTCAATCAGATCTCCCAGACTGACAGCCTGGTGCTGGTGTTGAACTGCACCTTGAGCTTGCCAGGTTGAGGTGATAACTTGAGTTTGGGTTGCTGTGACATGTTGGTTTGGTGATGCTCAAGGCAAGCTTTTCTCTTGCTCAGCCCCTCCCATTTTGCTGGGCCACTGACTAAGTAACTATTTTTCTGTGTTTATATGGAAGCCGAGGCCTGTGTGGCACAACAGCAGGCAGGCTTGTCTGCCACAAACATTAAGAAGTGATAAACTGAGCCCTTCTGAGCTCCAAAAACACCTAATGGATTTTTACCGTTTATTTGCTGATGTTTAGAGTCCTTACTCCTGAGGTTTTAAAGGGCTTTTAGAAACCAAGACCTACCTCTACCTCAGGGTGACAGTGCAGTCCCAGCACCAAAGACTGGAATAGTCAAAACCCGTGAGGGTTGTTAGCAGTGGGGATAAGCCAGTCAGCCATCAGCCCTGGCTCTGTGACACCCCCTCTGCAGCTTGGGGAGCTGATGTGAGGGCCTGGCCTTTGGACCAGGAAAGGGTCACACTTCTGTTCTGCTCAGCTGATGCCAAGACCTGGCTTTTTGTGAGCAGCCAGGCTCAGCCCCCATACCTCGAGGCCATCCAAAAGGACCCCATGAAAGGGCTGGCATCTTGGCTTGTGTCCTTGGGCTCATATGCTCTCCCTGAGTCAATGCTCAGAGCCTGCCAAGAGGCAGCTGAGCCTCAAAGACAACCTACTGAATTCAGCAAGCTGTTAGTTTGGATCTAATTCAGCCCCAGCAAAATGCGGGAGACCACCTCTGAGTGAGGAATATGGCATTTGTATATGGCCATTTCTCTAACCAGAAGTTTGTAGGAGGTAATATGAAACAGCTGGGGGTTTATCTGCGGCCAAAAGTTCTGCTGCAACCCAGTACTGCTGCTGTGTGAAGTGGAGGAAGCCTGCAGAGGCTGTAGCTCTTATCACCTGCTGTTTTCAGGGAGCCAAAAAAGACAGTCCATCCTGCACATGACTTTCCCCTGAGGCTGTTCCAGGCCATGCTAAGCTTTCTTGGGGCTGCCATCACAAAAGGAGAATAACACTGGCAGCCAGATTGGCTGCCAACCATCCATTGTTGGTTAAGAAAGTGAAAATCCTTTGTTCCCAACTGTAAATTCTCCAGCTATCTTTTCTAAGCAAAATCAGAGAAACAGTCAATCTGTTTTATCCTGGATAATCTGAATATGTACTTTTCTCTAGTGGCCATTAAAACACATTTTAATTTTAGTATCACATGCTCAACAACAGTTTCTATTTACAACATGAGTTAAAGATGCTGCTGCAGGAGGAACCAGGTGCAACTACATCTGAGTTTGGACCACTGCTTAAGTAGAAGCACTGACAGCAAAAGGTCCCCGCACCAAACTGGGAGAGCAGCCTGCTTTTATGGACAACTTTGGCGTAAGGGCTGGAATTTGAAGTTATCAAGAAAATACCAGCCTTGGAAAAAAACTGTCATTTGTTTTGTTTCAGGGCTCAGAATAACTCTGTCCCTAAAAAACATATTGAAGGTGGCTTACCACTTCCAGCTAATATAGGTCCTAAAATGATGACCCTGTTTTCCCTGTCCCCCCAGCCGTGATGCTGCTGTCATGTGTTAAGAAATACATCAGGATAAGGCATTTGGGCTGTCTCTTGGCTCATGATACTGAAAGCAATACAAAGGCAAAAGAAAGGGATCAGCATTTAAAGATCCAGCAGACAGCCACTCCTGAGGTCTCCTTCTTGTGTCCTCAGGATGATACTGGCCTCAATCTTCCTCCCTTTGTCTCCAGAGTCAGAGCTATTGTAGGGTCTGGTTACCCAGACGCCCAAGTCCTACTGGGATGGGAAGACTTGCTATCAGCTCTATCTTTAAATTTTTCTTCTACATTCCATTTTTCTGTTTCCTCTTGCATTTCACCCCTTGTGTCTCCCATTCCAAAAACTCCTCCTCTGCCCTGGAGTAAGAGCTCCTGCCAGGTCCTCCAGACTTTCAGGTAAGGATATCTATGTCTCTTTCTCCTTTGTTCCTTTTCCCACCTAAACTGTCCTTTGAGATACTCTCATTCTGCTTTCTTGCTCAAACAGAATCCCAGACTCCGAATTGCATGTGCTTTTATTGATTTGTCATGAGAGTTTTCACTTAGGCTGGCTTTCACATTCAATGAAGCTCTTGCTTCCCTTGGAATACCTTCTCCTTCCTCTCTCTCCATGGGGAGCATGTGTAAGCTGTTATGTTCACAGCAGATTCATGGCCAGAGAAAAGTCTGCAGAACTGGGAACTGGTAACAGCAGTAATTGACAACCAAGCATTTGCCCTGCTCTCATTTCAAGAGAGTAAAGTAGTTGGGAAGAACGTGTCAGGACTGGCTGAGGTGGAGCAGGTCCTACTGTGGCATGGACTGGGAAGCAGGATGTGGTCAGGTCCAGCTCTGTCTTGTACACTTCTGCCCCTAGGGCTGCACCCCATGATCGCCTTGTGTGCCCACCCACATGCACATTCACATATGCATAGACTGAGGAGTGCCTCCCTAAATGCTGGGAAAAAAATCACTGGTCGAGATGATTTAATATTAAATATCAGTTCTGTTATTAGTAACCAGGTATTTTTCCTTTTGTTTTGAAGTGATTTTTTTCTTGGCAGAATTCTTTATAGAAAGCTGTTCTGTCATCTTCAGTGCTCATATTTTGGATTTTAGATGTCAACATAACACAAAGTTAACACCAAATCTTTACAGTACTGAGGTAAGCTGGGGTCTAATACCAAAAATGTACAGTTTCAGATTAATCACAGTTTTGATTTGAAGCTCTGACAATAGACAAGAGAACATATGCTCATTTGCTTCTGTTAGCTCAGCTCTGAGGAGAAAATAGTCCAACGCAGAGAGTACATGCGTGATTCACCCTTCCTCTGAGCTCATTTGCCATCTCCCCTGTAGGCTGTGGAGCACGACAGGGAGCTCTCTGAGTGCCCTTTGTATGGATATACAGTGGTCCTGGGCATTCTGCACCTGGGCACATGGAATCACTGAAGATCTGGTGGCACTACTTGTATGAGAATCTGTGTTGGCCCCAAAGCCCTAGCCAAATTCCTCTTTTTATTTCATGATGCCCTTACAGTTCCACCTGGCTGCATTACAAATTATTTCCTAACCAGTGATGGGGAGTTGCCAGAGGTAGCTACCAGCTGGCACAGGCTCATGTTCCCTGCAGGCAAAATGCGGTGAAGGGGAGCCCTCTGGAAGGAAAAGCTGTGGAAGTTGGTTTTGCAGAGCTGCTGCTGTGTATAAGACTTGGCTGGTAATAAAGGAAGAAAGGAGGCTGTGGTAGGGCCTGTGAAGCTTCTCTTGGAGAGCAGCTTCATTCACCATGGCCATGGCTGAATAGTGCCATATGTGCCCCCTTGTCTGTCATGTAACAACAGGTGCTTTCCAAAGGATAAGGAGTGAGCATGAAGGTACAGTAAGAAGGTACTTTCCTGGGTACTACACAGTCTATTTATTTCCTGATTCCAGACCGTAACTGCTACTGGAAAGAATTGCTGTAGGCACAGTTCTCTGGGTTGAACAGAGTTTGAGCTGACCCGTGCTGTGACAAGAGGCAGCATCTGTCTATGGGAAGCAAAGGAGAGGGAAGGTTTTCCCCTCCCTACATCTGTGGGACCACTTACATGCCCTTCCATCTCACAAGCTGCTAACTGCCTCAAAAGTTACATATTGCCAGAGGTTTCCTCTCATGTTCTTATATATCCATGAATTTACCTTCCTTCAGTTGCAGTTGTGGGAGGGGCCAGGACAGTGCCTTGTCTTTTCATCACCCTCACTTGAGGCAGCATTGAGGCTGTTGTTGGGGGGATGGTACACCCTGTGGCACCTTAGTAACCAAGGAACTCCTAAAGAACAATCTCTGGAACCCACCTCTTACCAGCTGCAGTGATCTTAGTAATTGGTTATGCAAATATAATTATGCAATTATAATTATGCAAATATAGTATTAAGAAAACTGTTCATTTACTGCACCCTCCCAAGCATCCCACCTGGAGGGCACATTAGCCCACCACTGTTCCTCCTTGTTTAAGTAACTCCTGCTCAAGCCTCTAAACTACTGTGAAGATAAGAAGTTTCACCATAGAAACTTGGGAAGAACATCGGTGTCCTTCAGGGTGCAGGAGGAAAGGTGAATAAACAACCAGAGAAGAGGGATAGTCAGCAGGTCCTGTGTGAATTTGGTTTGATTTCACCTTCACCCAGCACATACCCTCCCCCTTCCCTTCTCCTGCTCCTAAGAAAAAGCAAATCAAAAGGGTATCATCAAGGGACTGAGCATAAAGAAAACAGTGCAGACAAGCCCTCTGGAGATGTTATGTGAAGCATGAGAATACAGCCACTCCTGGGCTGGCTGTATTTTGGGGACAACATTTACACAGATGAGGCTTGCAGAGGAATTCTGGGGAATGGAGATGCTCAGCTAAATGGAGATGCTCAGCTAAAGGGGTTGCTCTGCATTCAAGACCCTCCTTTTCATCTTAGAGGCTCCTGGATTTCACTAGCAAGCAAGAATATCCAGACCTTTGCCTTCCCATCAGTTCCCGGAAACTAGTCATACCTTCTCCCTAATTTAAACAAAGACTTCTCCACCCTGTTCAAGCCACTTTTGCCAACAGCAACTGTTAACACATATTTGGAAAAATTCCACAGCGAGCATCTGTTTGTCCTCTCCTTGCACTTTTAAAAATGACTGTGCTGCAGGAAGGAAGCCTGCCCCTCTTTTGCCCCCTCCAACTGGAAAAATCACATCTAATCTTGCTGCCTTTTTTCCCTGCTGTGTATCCTGCCAAAACTGGGTGTTGTTATGAACTGCAAATAGTGTGTCTAAGCCTTTGGTCAGTTTTTTTTCTAGTTCAATTATCATTCTGCCTATGAACCTGGGTTTGGCTCATATTTTGCATCCCATGATCATCTCATCCCTCTCCTCTTTCATCCTCAGTTCCTGCTTGCTGTCCTACTGCTCTGTCTGGCACCTGCCATTTTGTTCCTGCTGTTTTACCATGTGATGGATGAATGGGCTCACTTCTCATTGCACTGAGGACATTTTAGCCCTGCTGGGTACAGGCAGGGGCCTGTATTCATTCCCCTGTGTACTGGTTGTTGACATACAGATACATCACCTGGTTGAGCTAAAGCTTTGTTTGCTTTTTTGGGGTTCCAGGATGTGTATCTTAACATTGCTACTTGACTGCTCTGCAGAAACATACCATTGACTTGTAGTGGACATGGCTACCTCCAATAGTGTGTCTCCAACTCCCTACAACAAGGTCCATGTAACTTGGGTGGAATTGGGTGGCCTCTCCCCACACCTCCACATCTTGGCTGCTAAGGACCACTCACTGGAAAAGGTGTATACTCTATTTTGCTATGGATTCTGAAGGCCTTGTTGTATATGTAGACCTCTTTATTGGGGGCTTGATACTAGATTCTCCCCTCTCCACCTGATTTTTATTTCAGTCTTCCACTCTTCCACTTCCTGTTAAGACAGTTCTTGGACAAAACTACAAGTTTCTCCCTTAGATGTTAAATTCAACAGTGATCATGAGATAAACTTGCCTGTAGTCTTTTAGGGCCTTGCTTCTCTAGAGCTGAAGAGCTCCTTGATGTGCTGGATGTCAAATATGCCTTCTTTCTTTTTGCAGAAGACAAAGCATTTTAGAATGTTTCAAAGGCTCTTTCGTATGCCCCTGACACACACACAGTAGAGGTGATGTGTCTGCACATCCTTCCAATTAGACTGCATAGCAGAACTGCCTATTACTTGGAGAGCGCAGTCCACAGAAATTCTGGTGGCCTTGTGGCATTGCTGCTGTGTCTTTCCTTGCATGTGGAGGGCCCCTAACCTGGACTTTTGTCCATAATTCTCTCAAACTCAGTGTCACTGCACGAAACAGTCCTCAACTCTGTTTTCTCTTTGGTGGCTTCCTTCTTCCAGCCTCTGGTGTGTGTCACTGCTTACAGGTGCTCTGGCTGTCAGTGTATGTAAGGACAACAGTTTTCTGAAGAAAATAGGTTGTTGTGTAGCACCCGAAGGCTCTCTGAGATCTTTTTCTTATGCACATTCAAAACCTTCCCTCTCCCCCACCTTCTGCAGTGCTCCTGGAGGGAAAGATGCTGAAAACTGAGGAGACTGGAGTCTGCTGTGCCCTTTTTGTATTAATATATACATGGCACTGATGCAGTGACAGTACGTTAGTGAAGCCATTGTGAGGGCTAAAATTGTTCCCAGACAAAATGACAGTCATGGCCCTACATCTCCAGTGGCTGGAGAATGCCCTTTCTCTTACATTAAGGTCATGAGGAACAAGCCTGTCTCTGCTGGCCTGAGCTTTCCTGGGGCAGAGACTGTTTGCATGGGTGGTGTCCTCTTCTCGTGCATTGCCTGCAGGATGAATCCTCATTTCATTCCTAGTGAACAGACACATGTGGCTGTGGGATGAACTGTCATGAGCAATATGAAGAAGGGGAGAGTCACCTCTATTTGAATTTTTTGTGCTGTGATATATTTAGGATATAAAGGACTGCATGCGCCTGAGAACCAGAACCTTATTAACTCTGTCTTTTATGCAGTACTAGGTACACCTGACATGCACCCAAGCACATCTCTGCCGAACCTTATTTTCTGGTCTGGTTAACAGCCACTTACAGAATTTCCCTCATTTGTCCTCCCTGTCTTTAAATCGTCTTCCTAGCAGCTGTAGTTCCATTTATCACTTAGATATCTGCAGTGATGGGCAGGGGTGCTTCCTATTTCTGACCCAGATGTGTGAACCAAGGGCCATCTGAAGAAGGTGACTATGCTGCCTCCAGCAGCTCTCTCCTTTACAGCTGCTTTACAGCAGCCGCACACTGTGTTCCCAATTTTGGGAAGCAGCTGCTCTCTACCACCCACCTGAGGAACATTCTGGTGCCATCCCAGCTGATCTAAGTTTTACACAATTGAGGTAGGTCTGCCTTATTTCAGAGACTTATATGCGACTTTTAGATGGTCTCTTCCCCAGCCCCAATGTGAGCTGGATGTGTTCCTGTACTAAAGAATATGACTGAAGTTTTTTCAGAGACAATTACAGAGATTTCATAAAATCACAGAATCATAAATATCCTGAGCTGGAAGGCACCCACAAAGATCATCAAGTCCAACTCCTGGCCCTGCACAGGGACACCCCAAGAGACACAGCAGGTACCTGAGAACATTGTCCAAACACTTCTTAAACTCTGTCAGGATGGTGCTGTGACCACTTCCCTGTTCCAGTTGAGCCTGTTCCAGTGTTCAACCACCCTTTCTGGGTGAAGAACCTTTTCCTAATATCCAACTTAAACCTCTCCTGGCACAGCTTCATGCTGTTGCCTTGGGTCCTGTCACTGGTCACCAGAGAAAAGAGATCAGTGCCTGCCTCTCTCCTTCCTCTCGTGAGGATGTTGAAGACTACAGTGAGGTCTCCCCGCAGTCTCCTCTACTCCAGGCTGAACAGACAAAGTGACCTCAACTACTCCTTACAGAGCTTCCCCTCAAGGCCCTTCACCATCTTTGTAGCTGTCCTTTGGACACTTTCTTAGAGCTTTTTATCTTTTTTTTTATGGCACCCAAAACTGCCCCCAGCACTCGAGGTGAGGTTATCCCAGTGCAGAGCAGAGTGGGACGATCCCCTCCCTTGCCTGGCTGACGATGCTGTGCCCAATGCCCCCCAGGACACGGCTGGCCCTCCTGGCTGCCAGGGCACACTGTTGGCTTATATTCAATTTGCCTTTTCTCTTGATGTTTCTCTAACAACTCTCTTAAATTTTGGCTGGAGAAAAATGTGGCTAGATACCACAGCTGGAATGTGGGATGCCATAGCCAACTGTCTGTAGATACCATGTCTGCTGGGACCAAAGCACACAGCAGTTGGCCAAACTTTTGTCTGTTCAGCTGTTTCAGTTTCTGTGTTTCAGCTGACGGCCAAGTGAAGTAACTCTGGCTACACTCACTTGACACTGACCACCATGGGATGAGACTATACATATATATCCTGCATCTGGGAACATGTCCCTGTGGGCCGCTGCTGGGGCAAGTCACACTGAGAATGTGTTTGTGGCACTTACTGATCCCATTACTGGCAGTTTCAGAAAGGACCTTTGAGCCAAGGAGACAGAGCTCTTAGAAAAGGTCACACTGCTGGAGAAGGTCTAAACAGGCCCTCTGGGCTGCCAAAATAGGCTCCAAAGCTGTTGGTCCTGCCCTGTTGTCAGCACCACACTCTCCTACAAAAGAAAAAAACAGGACACAGGAAGCACCAACACAAGGTGGGAGAATCAAGACCTCAATCCAATGTACTAATAATACTTAGCACTGAACATCACTGTACTGTTACTTACAAACATTAACTAATACATCCTCACAACACCCCTGCGAGGTAGGGAAGTATTATTATCCCTAGTGTACAGATAGGGAAACCGAGGCACCGAGAGGCTAAGTGACTTGCCCAAGATCACACAGCAAGGCATTGGCAGAGCCAAGGTAAGCAAAGAGACATCCCTTGTTCCCCACTCCATGCTGCCCCCCTACTAGATAATGTTGTCTGTCTGGACACAGGGAACCCAAGAGGCTCCTTTGAAAAGCAATGCCTGGACTTGTTGCCTATGAATAATTTTTATTTGCCTTTAATGAATTATTTCACAGTTTTTCCCTCACACTGTACACCATGCTTTCACAGTCCGTTCAGCGCTCTGTGGTAGCCCACAGCCTTCTCCTCTGGCACTGGGACAGCTCTGCAGGGGGTACATAGGGTGCTCTGTGCTTTCATCAAGAGGATGTTTAGAAACAGTTTTCATTGACATTAGACTGGGAGCATGTGAGCTCTCACTGGAGACCAATAACACACACTGGAGAAGCAGGCAGAGGAAACTGATGGTAAAAAGGCGTTTGCTGTCCCTTGTGGAATGACCAGCGGCTCTCTTGGTTTCTTAGCTCTTCAAGCTCCAGTGATCACTCAGAGCAGAAACCCTCTATCTCCAGCTTGCCTGGTCAGGAAGTCGTTGTTCTGGGGGTTGCTTCCCTAATAGGTAATAGGCAGTCAGTTCAGGACCAGACAGGTCCTCCAGCATTGCCTACTCCAGGTGTGTGACACTGTCTGGGAACAAGGCTGGCTGTAGTTGTTGTGCTCTTTTGCCACGGGGAAGGGGTATTACCATAGTTGGCAAGCAGCCATATCCAGCGTCCAAGTGTCTTTCATTTCAAAACTGGTATTCAATGAAGAGCAAGGGTGAGTGGATGGATGAGGAGATGAGGATGAGGCAGAGCAAACGGGAAAATCCATCAAATGAGCTTCTAGGAAGGAAATGTTCCCCCTTGGGCACTTCAGCTGAAGTGGCTTCATTTTCACAAGGTTTCCTTCTCTCTCTGGGAACACCTGCTGAGCTTCATCTCTGTCAGCTGGATGTATCGTATGACATTGGTATCTGCAGGGGAAGAACACACACACAGGTATGGTGGTTACACAACTCCCTGTGGCAGACAGAGAGAATGCACCTCCATCCCTAGTACATCACAGAGGAGCAGCACGGTTCCAGTGCTGTGTTCTGGAACAGCATCATTTGGAAGTGGCTCCAAACCAAACCAGGAATCTCTGGTTTTGGAGAGCCTGGTCTGAGTTGCACTCACCATCCCTGTTGCTCAGTCTTGCCTCAGCTAGTTTTTACTTTGTCTCTTGGTCAGCACAGTTGAACTCACACAGCTGAAACTATCCAGGTCATCCTTGCCTGTACTTGTGGAACGACACCTCCACTGGCTTCTCTTCCTGCAGTGCCTGCATGCAAACCCCTACAGGCATTTTGTGTACAGTTATGCTCTGCCTTTTCACTCTCCTACTCTATTTACTGTCTATTCCACTCTTTTCACGCTTTTCGATGATGAGTAGAATTGGGAAGAGCATCCTTCACACTGTCTTTGTACCCCTTCTTCCCTTAAAGTTTCTGCTTGGATGTCCTTCCACCATGACACACTATCTGCAGTTTTGTCATATGCTATATGCTGCATACTGCCTTGTCTGTCCTGTCTAATGAAGTTCCTAGGGGCACAGAACCACTGATCCATCCTAGTAGACCTCTGTGATATTCCAGCATTGTGCAGGTGGTAAACTGAGCCTTCTTTTTCCTTCCAGAATTTCAGAGCATCAACCCACCACACACACTATGCTTCATCTCCTGGCCTCGGCCCTAAGGGAACCTGTTCACCCTGAATCACAGGTTGATCTAAATGAGTATGTGTCTCCAGACAGAGCTAATGATTGTGCAGTCATGGTCAATCCTCTTTTAAATCATGTTGATTTCTATCATGAGGGTAGCTTCACACACACATGGCACCCACAAAGTTGCAAAAGCCATGTAGTACCAGAAGCCAGCAAGTAAAAACATAGCCACTTTCACTTCTGTATTGATTGAAAAATGGTTCTTTGCTCAGAGCCTTGCTCTAACAGCCAGCCAGGGCCAGCTTGTGTGGATACAAAAATGCTGTTAGCAAGAAATTTTCCTGCTTCTTTCTAAGCCTGTGAGATACTTTTCTCTCTCACGAAGATATTAGCAGAGTTCTATAAACTATGAACACCTGCGACCTTGTAGAACTATGTTTATAGTACAGTAGAAAAATATTTTTACAATGAATGTTTTAGAATTCTAGCCGATCACCCCAGGGGGTGGCTGATCCTTTGACCAATTAGACTATGAAAAAAAAAGTCTATAAAAGAGTTTGTAAAATAATTAAATAAATCAATCTTGCTGCACAATTCCTGCCTGCTGGATCTCTCTCCTCTCCTCCCTACGGCTGCGGGATACAGTAATAAGCTTGGTCCACTGAAGTTATTAGATCCTCAGAAACCAATCGGAAATGCAATGCAATCCAATCAGAGGGCAGTCTTGCCTCCTCCTCATCCAAACTGCAATGTGTTCCACACCAGCTAGGGAAATGAGAAGTGCTTCAGCTTTCAAAGTGATGAACAAATTACTAGCAACATGTCCAGCACTAGTGAGTGTGAGTATTGCACCCCCCAAAGCAGTTGAGGGTGCAAAGCTTCCTTTAAAGATGAGGATGTCTCTGTTGTGCCGTCTGCCAATGCTGAATCAGTGCGAGACGGATCAGTTTCCTGCTACCCAGAGCTATCCACAAACATGCCATGTGGCATCTGTGGGCTGTGGCCATGCTGTTGTGACTTCTCAAGTTATCTCTGGTGAGGTGGGTCTCCCTGCTGAGTGTTCTGCAGGTTCAGTTCATCGTAGGCACTCCAGAGGGTGGGATTTGATGACTAAGCTACTTGACCTGTTTGGGACATTTTTCATGAGTTAAGAAGTTCTGCCGTTGCTTCTGTCAAGCAAGATGCACCAGCATCCTCGGCTGTTTATGCATTCACATTTCTTACCAGCCCAGCAAATTTTAAAACAGCTTTTTAAAAACCAGAATTATTTAAGTTGTGCAGCCTCCTGTAATGAAGAAATTCAGTTGAGGGGGTAGCCCTGAATTTTAGGCTTAAAATAAAATTGGTGCAGGTGGCTGACTCACTCCCAGCAGTGTAAAGGCAGGGCACTCAGCCTGAGCAGAGTCTTGCTGTTCTGCCTTCACTGTGACCTCTGCTCTGTGCCCGCCTAGGCTCTGATGGGCTGTGCTCATCCCTGCCACTGAGGTGCATGCTTACAGTGCCTGCCTGGTGCAGGTAAGAAGGGATAACTGCATGGGCATGTCAGGAAATCCACCTGCCTGAGCCCGCAGGGACTCAGCACCTCACTGAGGGGGCAGAGGTGGGCTCATAATTGGGAAAGGAAAGGCTGCCAGCCCCCTTTGGCTTTTGGGTAAGGTAGTGACTGCTAATGGCACAGCTTCACTCACCTGGGAGACTTCCACATGCCTAGGAAGCCAGGGGCAAAATAATATATATGTAACCTGATAGAGGGTGGGAGACACTCCCATTGCAAGCTACTTATAAATCTCTTAGGCTGGCTTTGGCACGTTTTGCTGTCTTTGTGAGGACCATTATTTTACCAAGGAAAAATAATGAGAGCAGCTCTCTGTTTACAGGAGTAGAGCCCTGTCAAGTTTTTTCTACCTAATGGTATTGCACCATACTAGCTCTGCCTTCAGAAATATTTCAAAGCTGTGTGTAAATGTTAATGAGAAGACTCTCATCTCTCAGTGGAGAAGAAATTATCCCCTTCGGCTGATGTGGAAATAAAAAGTAAGAACAACACAGATGACGGGTCAGACCCATGCAAAGAGGTACCAGTAGAGCTGCAATGGGAACATGTTTCCTGGCTCTGAGGACTGTGCCTGTGTCCCTGTGCGGAGTGGCCTAATGCCATATTGAAGATCATTTCTGCTTCCCCTGTAGCTTCAGAGCCCAGTTGCTTATCTGCTGTTTAGACATCGTGGCCTGGGTTTTGTTCCCAGGACTTCTGAGTCACAGGGGTGCAGGAAGGCAGTGCCTGAGTGCAGCCATGAGCCTGCCCCACACAGCACAAAAACCATCTGGTCTGGGCAGCCCACAGGATGTCTGAACGTGGGTTCCCAGCACAGGGACACCAGGGACCACTGCTTGACATTACCAGGCCATTGCCAGCTGATGGTCTGGTCTCAATCCCAGTCGGTCCCTGCCCTGACAATGCAGCCCCAGTAGGAGAGGGCTGAACAAGACTTTGCAGCAAGGTGTCTGTTTGGCTGCCCATTGCTGCACCAACCTCTGGACACAGAGCCATGGAGGGCTCCATGCATGCTTTACACGACTTAACAGCAGCTGCCTTCTCCCTCAGTAAGAGGGTTATACAACTATCTTGTGTTATTTCCATCTGCTTTTGTGATTTTTTTTTGGAGGTGGCACAGGAAATCAGGCCAAATCCAACCTTCCTTCACCCTGGGCAGACAGTGAATAGCCATAAGGGATCTGCTGTGCTGCCACCCCTTTAGAACACTAAACCACTTTGCTAACTAATTCCTCTTTACCATTCAAAATCTCTCCCACCAAAGAGAATAACTGCCAGTGATTTGTGCCAAAACCATTCCTTATTAGAAAAAAAAAGAACACACAGAACATGACTGCAATAATAACCAGTGAGCCTGGTGAAACCTCAGATAAAAGAAAACAATCACACTTTGCAGATGGAGACATTGAAAGTCGAGACACTGACTTATTCCAGGTCACATAACAATTCTTGATAGTGTTACTTGATTCCTATTTCTGCATTTTAACAGTGACATCCTTTCTTACTGTACATATTCTTTCCCCCTGAATGCCCTTCAAGTTTTCCATAATCATAAATAAAACAGTGGAACAACAGCCTTGAATGGTCTACAAATAACAGGAAAGAGTCTCTGATGCAAAGCTGAAGGCCAGAACTGGATTTTGTATACATTAAGGGCCTTTAGGGACACTTTCTGGTATGTTTTTGTAGCAAGTGGTATTTGAAGTTGTTGCTGTTGAATAAATTAGTATTTATTTCAAGAAGCAATGAGGAATACCAAATAAATAGTATCACAAGGAGGGGGGTGGTAAGGGAGCACAGAAACACATATTTTAAAAATGGAAGCTAAGTGGTTCAGCTAAAAGAAATTTTTCACATCTGAGCCTAGTCAAAACTTCAAGGTTAGGATAACTTATTTTCCACTGACTATTTTTCTCTTGCATATGCTTCTCCATTTCCTAGTTCTGGCAAGGGCTGAAAGCAGAAGGGCACAGTGTAAACTAAAATAGGCTACACTGAGCTTTTAAACACATTTGCTCTGGGAGTGTGGGGTGCACAGCTGTGCTGTCAGACTGCCTGGAGCCCATGGCCAAGCAGAGCAGATGGGATCAAGCACCCTTAGGGGAAGTGGAAGAGGAAGGAGATCCCAGCACACTCCCAAGCACATCCTCCCTGATGGTCCTCCAGGACACAGACACTGCAGGAGCCCTGCAGGGCCAATGCCTGTAGGACATCAAGCACAGTCAGCTCCAACAGCCTCCCTTCCCTCCTCTAGTTCAATGAACATCAGCTCCACCATGCTCCGCCAGGACCCAGGCTTGCTCCTGTTTTACACCCAGTTCTCACTCTTTCCTCTCAGATTCATCTGAAGAGCTGCTCTGTAGCAGATTTTCTTTGCACGTGGCTTCCATTTTACTTTCTTGAGATCCTTTAATTTTGAGTTCTACAAAATTCCTTTCTGTTTAACACCACAGTGTTGTTTTATCTCCCTATTATTTCTGAAAAATAAAAGCACCATCTCTGCCTCACCCTGATCTCTGGCCTTTCACCTTTCATCTCTTTCACCATCTCCACAGCTCTTTCACCTGCCTTCTGAGGCTGGGCAGTTTAGCATGAAGATGGTTGCTCTGGCAAGGCTAAGTTGTTTGGATGTATAATTTCATTGCTGTCCCCAAATGAACTGTATGGTTTTGACAGATGGATGACAGATACTTAACAAGCAATTGGCTGATTTCACAGCAAAAGTTGAAGCATCCTGATGAATGCTTTGTGGGTAAATGTCTGTCTCCTTGATCAAAGCAGAATACTAACCCTTTACTGAGATGGTGGAAGGCTATTGAGGATGACAAATAGTTTCCTGGCATTGCTAAGGGGAAAAAGCTTTTTCTCAGAGAGTCAGAAAATGTAATGTTTGGAGTACACTCCTTCCCCATCCTGCTTTCCTCTTCAAAAATAAGTTAGGGAGGGAAAGAGAGGCAGAATCCCCTCCACACTGACAGCACTCCAGCAATACTGTCATCTTCCAGGTCATGCTGCAGCCTTGGCAGCGGTTAATCTTTGGGCACTGCAACCTTGCTGCAGTACCCACAAGTGCTTGAAGGGGAGTCCAGCAAAGGACACACAGTGAGTCATGCTCATTCCTGTGGAAATCAAGACAATCAAGTCAGGGACAGAAATAAAAAAAAAAAAAGTCATGGAAAAAAATACAAAAGCACTCAGTGCCAAGCCACATCCCTGCCCCCCTTCCCCATACCTGTCGGCTGGCGGGATCTTGCCTCTTTCAGGTAGTAGAGGGCCTTGTTGAAGTCACCCAGGTGATAAAATGCCACTCCTGATCGATAGAGCGCCTTGAAGTTCTCGCCTTCCTTCTGCAGCACTTTGAGGCAGTACTCCTTGACCCGCTCATAATTCACCAGCTCAGCCTGGAGCAGGCAGGCTGCAGGGCATGGGGATGACAGTAGACAGACAGACAGGAGAACATTAGTGCTGGATTTCCCCCTGCTCCCTGCAATCTGCACGGGAGAAGAGAGCAGCTTAGGTGAGGGAAATGACTCAGCCTCGTGATTCAGAAAGGGTGCAGTCATATGGATTGTTTGCCAAACCCAATTGTTCGCAATTTAAATACTAATGCTTCTATTTTTGGCATTGCAAAGCAAAGGGATTGTCTTTACTCTGGGGAGACACACAGGCCCACAAAACACTGGGGGAGAGGGAGAACATAAACACCCCTCCACAACTCTGGAATGCCACACAGTCTACTGGCAGTGGCTGGCTTCATTTGTAATGAAATTGCTTCTTGGACTGAGGGCTGGAGCTCTGAAAAGTACTAAAAGGCAGACTAACAGTTATCCAACAAGGAAAAAGGGGGATAAATTGGATCAGATTTGGTATTTGGCTTAATCCAAGGCTCTTAGGTTTAAAAAGAATATGTAATTGCCTTTTATCCAGGAGATCCTGTATGGAGTTTTGCTATAGGAAACAACAAGGGGCTCTGCCCTGTTGGAATGTGCTGTCAGCAAACCAGAGACACCTGGAGCTGTAGTACAGGGAACAAATGTGCTATGCTGCCTGCTTCCTCAAAAGCACTGCAATACAATTTCATTCCCAGAGGTGAGTTCTGCCAACTTCCTAAAGGAAAAGGCAAACAGTAAATAACATGTTGAGGGTTCTGTGTGCTGAAGGACAATTGTTACATAAATGTCTGGGAGCTGAAGAAAATTCCCATTGTGAGTTTCCCACAACTAGGAGTGAAATAAAGGGGAAAGGGGAAGATCCCCAAGCCATGCTTTACAGCCATGCTCATGGCTTTCTGTCATGCTTACTCCAGTGGGCTAAACTTCATACAGGTGACCTGGGCATTAGGAATGGCTTGGAGAACACCAACAAGAATAGGACATGGTGCAGTCACAGTCTCTGAGGAAATAAGTTGGGCTGCAACACAAGCCCATCTAGTGCTGCAATCCAAGGCAACTTTGGGAATGACACAATTTGGGGAAGGAAGGCAGAATGCCACTACAAGGATCAGTTCAGAGGCTGGCAGCATCTAGTGCCAGGGCATGGAGAGAAATTTCCCATAGCAGGTGGTGTTACTCAGTGTGTCTCTGGCAAGGAGGAGACTCAGTACTCCTGGAAACCCAAGTCATCACAGGTCAGGTGTTACCAATGAACAACCAGACTTCATTTTTTGCATGGTAACTGCAGCTGAGAGGATATGGTGCTGGATCGGGAATATGATGCAGTTCTTCATCCCCTTTCCCCACACCCCTAGAGTAAGCCCTACAACCCTCTCTGTATCACACTTTACTTCATGAGAAGGAGATTGGCTAGGTGACCTCCAGAGATTCCTTCCAATCTAAATTAGTTCAAATTCATGATCACTTAATGTGGACAGAATATATTTCTAACCCAAGTACACCTTCAAAGCTTAAATAGCTTACTGGGAACAATCACAAACAGGCTTTTACCATCAGAGCACTGATGCTAGAAATGTATTGAACAAGGACTGCAGAACTAGTCCCACTGCTTGTACATTGTTTAAGTGACACAACCATTACTAATTAGAGCTTTGTCCCATTTGCTTTAATAATGGAAGGTCAATATATTCTAACAGCTCCTGCCATTAATGTGCATAGGTATTTTGAAAGATTCTGATAATTTGCTATTTGACTCCCAGTTAAAAAACACATATGTTTCTAAAACCTTAATGGCATTTCCTTATCCAGAGTTAGTCCTTTCCTATTTGTCACACATTGATTTTTCTCACTCTGTTTCTAATGGAGCTTGAAACGACTGTGCCTTGTTTTTCTTTATTTTTAAAAGCTATTGAAAAGATGGCTGTGTAAATTTACTGCTGGCTTCACTGCCCTGGAAACAGGATTGCTTTGTTTATCTGCTGACCAGTAGCATGTACAGCAGTGGCAGTAGCTTTCTGCACGCTGCCAATCTGAGCCAGCCTTTCACGTTCTGTGGAACTGCCTTTCAGAGCAACTAGGGGGTGGATTTCAGTCTCTCTGTTCATTTGCTACTTGGTATTTCCAGTGAAAGTCACAGAAATTACTCTGGAAAAATGACAGGCAGTCTGTTCATGTATATTAACTCAGTAATTCCATACGGGACTTGCTTCACGTATTGGTTTAAAAGAAAAGAAAAACTCTCCCACATCCTGCTAATTCATTAAATCCAAATGGGTTTCCAGATATCCAGCTGGGTTCTTTCTATGACTCATACTCACAGTAAAGCTTCTGCAGGGCATCCCCGCTAACCGTGCATGCACGTGGCGGGGAGAAGTCAGCACCACATGGCCAGCAGGAGAGATGTGTGTTTATCTGAACAAACTGAGCAGATGGATGTGCAGGAAGCAGTTCTGCTGGAAGAGTTGGCCATTTGGAGACCCAGTGTTGGAAGCGGCTGTTGGAAATGAACCTGGAGGGAGTATCTCCCTTATAAATATTTAGACATGCGTGCTTCCAGTTCTTGGTGGCCTGAAATTATCTAAATCGACTGTGATCCAAAAATATTGAGGCTGTAAGTAATTCAGCTTTCAGAAATGGAAGAGACATGGAATCTTTGTACTTCTTACCTAATTCAGTAAGGTAAGAGGATTGTTTTGAAGGGGACAATTGTTTTGAGGAGAGAATTGTTGTATGGGCAGAATTGTTTTGAAAACGTGTTTTCCTAAACAGATGTGCAACTCTGGCTGGCAGTGTGTGTTTACCACATCAAACACCTTATCACCCTCCTTCTATGTTCATAATAGGCCCCCAGTGAATCCCTCTGAGGAACAGAGCTCACCCAGAAAGACCAAATCTAGGGGTTTATCCCTAGATCATCCTCCTGCCTTCTTGAAACTGGATGGGCTTGATCCTGCACAGCACCAGCTCTAGTGACTCTCTGATGATTAGAAGGGTGCCCTTTACTTGCAGATGCAAACTATAGTTGCCCATTCCCTGCAGGTCTCATTGTCATTGTAATACAGCATCTGGTGATTACATCTCCCCCACTGAGAAATGTTGCTTGCCCTGCTTCCAGCAGCATGCAATGGTTATCCATCATATTTGGTTATCGTTCTCAATTTGGCAGCTGATTTATTGTGTCAGCTTAAGCAATAAGTAATTCTTAACTTTTAAGCCCATGTATGTCTCATAGTGATGAAGAGTCCCCATCTGTTGAAAAATAAAATAAAATAAAATAAAATAAAATAAAATAAAATAAAATAAAATCCATCTTGAAATTACTGGGTGAAATGTGCCATGGGAACAGGGAGAAGGTTAATGCTATTAGCTCCAGAGGAGGGGCCCTGTCTATCATGCTTCCCAACTGACTGCTGATGTTTAAGCAAGGGAATAGGAAATTTGGCTGTTTTTCTTCACAAGAGGAATGTTAAGTCTAGATTTGTACATTTTAATTTGTGCATTCAAATCTACGCCAGCCAGCTCCATTTGAGAGGTGCAGTATGGATCTGGTTCCAGTAGATAAGTGAGCTAATTTGTGTAGCCCTGTTCAGCACAAGGTTGAGCAAAACAAAGATTAAAGCACCTGTAGAGCCAAAATACATCACACGTTTAACCTTTACCAGCAGCTGTGGTTAGCTGGGATGGGAAGTTGTAACTAAAATCCTGGAAGTTGACGGGTTTGGATTCTACTTTATTCCACCCTGAAATAATTTTGAATTTCAGAGTATCCTTCAGGAAGCTACCAAGGCTTGACGGGTACCAGTGAGAAGGGATCCATGGCAGCTTTTTTGTTCCAAAGGCTAATAACTTAAATTGTTTAGGAAACATCACTACATTTCTATACTGATTTTTTGTTTAGCTTCAATTTACTAGCCACACGTTACCCTGCAAAGCCTGCACATCCTTGTTGCGTAGGTACTCTGAGACTCTGATCAAGTCCTTCATCTCCTCTTTATTAGCTTGTATAAAGTGGCATCTGGAATCTCTTACTAAAAAACCACCTTATTTTTCAGCTTTCCTTACTTTTATAGCTGTTCTCTGAATCCTCAAAATGAAGTTCAACTGAAAGTGCTGTCAGTCAGCATTTACCACAGAAACCTCTTCTGTGAGAATACCCCTGCAGGTTATGCAAAAAACTCAGTTTGGCCCTAATTTCTGGCTTCTAATTTTGGCTAAGAACTAAGTCTGGGAGTAGCATGTCCAGGTTTTAACATGGAGATTTTGAACAACAGTATCAAGAGCCTTGCTTAGCTGGCAATTTTCACCAAAGGGCAAATCTTCATTCCAGAACAATCGTCCAGACACTTTTTATACCAGTGGCTAAATTCCCATTGTAGGCAAGGCTCAAGGCCTATCCATGTTACAGAACACTCAAGAGAATGGGCCAAATTTCTGTGCAAGCAGCATTAGGGCTGTGCAAGCATCCCTACCCTGTGGCATGTTCCTTGGGCTCAGCACTCTGAGACGAAAATGCCTTTGCCTTACAGGAAGATCTTGGGCGGCAAACTCATGTTTCACAAGCTCCTGTCCTGTTTGCTATCACTCAGGTAAGCTGGTTGCACTGCCTAATTTTAAGATTTTCTTGTGCATTTCACTGTAAGAGAGTCAACTGCTTATATCTTTGCTGGTCTCTTAAGTTTATGGGCTAAAATATTCTATGTGCAGTATCTGCCCTTGATGTCTTCTTTTGGAAATGTCGGACAAGACTGTTCAGGTATTTTTGAAAAACAGGCTAGGCGAACATAGCTTATTTTTCCTTTGTTAAAGATCTCTAGTGACTGCCTCTTTGGATGCATCTCATGCCCTCATCGTTTGGCTTTGCAAATGGAAATCTGGCAGATATCCTTTGTGTCAAGCAAGTGCCTTCTGTTGTCCCCAAGGTAATCTTTAGCTGGCCAACTGATAACCTTCTGAAAATAAAACCCAGTATGGTAGTGCATATAGTACTCTGTAGCGATATACTTTAGAATCTGGTACCCAAATCCTTTGAATATTCAGTTGACCCTGGACATAATCTGATCTAGAAAAAAGTTGTGATTTGAAAACTTTTGAGATCACAGAAATCCTCTTTTTGAGACCACAGAAATCCTGGTCACAGGAATAAAGAGCAGAAAGTGGAAACCAAGCTAAGAGGTGTTGCTTCTGTTATGACAGAAAGCTGGGGGGTAGAGGCACAGAAAGGGGTATCTGGTGGAAGGGGTGTATGACTGAGAGCTGAGGTCTATTGTGGAGGTGAAGTCTGGGTGGAGATGGGAAGTTAAGAGTTTGGGACAATGTGCTAAGGACATAGTACACATTGCAGCCAGCCTGGAGACCAAGAGGAGCATTTATAGCAGCAAAATCCAGGCAGAAGAAACCAGCCTCCCTAGCTGTGTATGGCAGCAGCATGTCTAGCAGATCGCTTAACCACAGTCACATCCTGGCTCTGAATCACCTTTTTCTATGCTGGGATATCACCAAGGAACACTAAGCTGCAGTGCTGAAAGGTTGCCCTTGCAAATACTCCCTGGAGACTGGAGTAGGTGTTCTATACAGGAGTTAATGGTAAGTCATGTGGTTGAACCCCTCTTATATACCTGTGCAAAAAGGTCTGAATCCAAATGACCTTTATTTTCAACTCTTAGAAGGAAAAAACCAGCCTGTATTGATTTGTTTAGTTGCAATGCAGAGAGAAGTAGCTAAACTAATTACTGCTTAAACCTGAAGTGCATCTTCCCTCTTTGTGGTATTTATTCTTGACTCCACCACTAGAGTTTAACAACTTCTGTGGATTGTTCCTCTTTAACAAGTGCTAGGTACTCTAACCACTACAAGCTCAACCTGCATTTCCTAAACTGACAGTGTCATTCCCAGATATAACCACAATTAAACTCTGCAAAATACTTTGCTTTCAGTATGATCTCACCCTAAGAATAGCAGCCAGCCGTTCACTTAAAATCTGTTTAATTGCAGGAAGATGGTTCCTATTCTTGCTCAGGGGTTCTACTTTAGGAAACATGATTGATACTTTAATATAACTGCTTCAGGGTTTTATTCGGACATTCGATTAAGACCTTCATATGTCATTGAATAGACTTTGTTCTCACATCTCTTTAAGACTCAAAATAACAGGGCAGACTAAGAGAGTCCTGTATTTCAGAAGGCTTAGTATCCTTCATGGTGATGCTCTCCCTCAGAAAAGAGAAAACACGCTAGTGACAAGTTCTGGTTTAAGCATCTGGGAAGAGAAATTATTGGAATATCACAACAACAATAACAAAACCCAAATCAAACAGGAGGCACCGGGAGGGATGGGGGGTGTGAAAAGAAAAAAATATGTGTCTTGGAATAGACAGCAACCTTCTAACCATGCCACTAATGGATGCATAATTAATCTCTGTTTGCTGCAGACTGTGTAGATGGTGTTGACAAAAAGCACATGGAGTTTACAATGTCCACTGGAAGAATTAAAAGGGATACCATTACTATATGAGACTGAAAATGTCAGTCATGTGTTAGTAATTTGAATATAATTAACTTCTAAAATAAATCAGGTAACATGTGACTCATAAGGTGATGTTGAAAATGTAGAGGGTTATTTTAGATTTAAAGTCACCTTGGACTTAAATACCGTATTTTAATATACAGCATAAAAAGAACTGGCTACTGGAATGCTTATCCAAATTTCTCTGGATTTATTGATCCCAAATTTGCAAACTGCACAGGTTACATGTAGAAGGCACAGCCCAAGTTTTAAGCTGTGTTTTAACTTGTGTTAAATTTTCAATAGATTTGCACTAAAAGGAGCCATATAATGTGTGAATGTAAGAATCCTGTACTAGAGGAACCGAGAAAAGCATCCATACCTCCACAGAGCTCCATGTGTTCTGTGCCTTTCAAGAATGCAAACCAGCATTCCTCAAAAGAGGATGCTTAAAGTATCTTTTTTTTTTTTTTCAGAGATATGCTGCATGCAGTTTCCCTACTAGACTGAGACACTAATTAGGATCTACAGTTTCCAAACAATCTTCCATTAAATATTTCTCTTCTTTCTCTATAGTCCAAGCTTGCAAACAAAGAGGATTTTCTGGCTTCTCACCAATAAAAAGCTAATTATAGACAGCTTGATAATGTCTGGCAATAATCTCATCAGCTGACTCCTAGTTCCCAGACAACCTTAATGGGATGAATAGGGAATATCACAATGACAGTACAACTTCCAGCCAGTGGCTCTCATTTATTCCTCTCCAGGTACCAAAAAAGACCTAAACATGCCCGTATGTTTCTGCTTGCAGGGAAATGTGTGGAAGATTAAAATCCAAACTGTATGACAGGTTGCCTCTCTCCGTAGGGAGGGATTAATGCTAAATGAAGCGTGGATCCACAAATGTTTGTAGAGCCCAAAGTGAGCCACCTCTTCCAAACAGCCTTCCCCTTCTCCTCAGCCTGACTCAATTTGTGAACAGATACCAACTGTTCCTCCCCCTCCTGCCATCCTGGCCGTGCTTTCCTTCCAATACATAGCATGGTCTCTTTCAGTTCCCTGCTGCTCCTTAGTCCTCCATACCTCTTCCAAAATAAAGATTCTGACTTCATCATTCCAATTAGCTCTTCTAGGAGAGAGAGAGGCAGTAGTAGTGACTGAAGCATGCTGATGCTTCCACCATGGTACACATTAAAATGTATTTAGTAGGTCTCAAAGGAGCTGCTGAGCCTGTGTGTCAGGCTTTTTGTGGCTGGCAGCCCACCCTAGGACTAATATGAGCTGTCAGAACAGATTAGTTTAACTTCAGTCTGTGATAGGGTGATCAATCTTGAAGATAAAGGAAAAACAGTAGATATCTTGGCTTTTACGCTAGTCAAATCACAAATTTTAGTGACTTTTTTTTAAGCAAGTTGAAGGAGCACAGACTAAATGAATAGACTTAATTCTGTTAACAAAATGAAAGGCAACATTAAGTAGAGTTTGCACTGATCTGTCCTAGGCCCCATGGTATTTGGTATTGTCAATATAGACCTAAATGACAGACTGCAGACTGTCTTGTCAATTCGCAGATAACTCCTAGATGTGAGAAGCTGGAATCTGTTGGAAGGTAGGGATAGAATTCCAAAGGATCCCCACAAATTGGTGGTGGTGTTCTGATAAAAACAGGATGCAATTCGACAGGGGCAAGTTAAAGGTCCTACAGATATGCAGGAAAAAACCCCACTGTTTAGGTACAGCAGGGGAACAGGTAGTTGGAAAGCAATTCTGCTGAAAATCCACAGGAGGACCTTGACAATAACAAGTGGTCCAGAGAGGACAGGGCCTCACCAAGACAGTGAGGGAAGAGAGGCTAACCCTATTCATCTACATAAAAAGAAAAAAAGCAACTCAAATGGAAAGAAGGGTATAACCAGGAAATCATCTGTTCTCCTTGTACTCAGAAAGTAAGAAGAGGGCTTACATTTCAGCTAGGAAGAACTTTATAGCAGTGAAGAATGAAACTTTGAAAGAGACTGCTTGGGAAAGATGTGAAGGTTCCTAGCTTTTCAAATACTTAAGAACAGCTTAAGCAAATGTTACCTGGGATGTGTCTTATCTGTACACTTTTACCACTCATGGGTATGGACAGAAGACTCTTGACAGCTCTTCAGTCCCATTCTTGATTGTCCTGTAGCACTCAGAACATGAACAATCCTGGGTTGTCCTTGACAGCTGCCATTTAGTGCTAATTCCTATCAGCAGGTCCTGCTGGAGGATGTTAGAGCAACATCCTAGCCAGACATGGGAACAGGTAAGCATTTAAGAACAGCTGGCATGACTGCAAGCCTTTGCTATGTGTTTATGTTCCCCTATCTCAGACTTCTGTAGTTTTGAAGATCCCAGTTATTTAGAAGTGTTCATTATTTCTGTAAGATGATTCTTAAGCTACTTTAAGGTAAGTTTGTGGTGATTTGTGCTTCTTTTCTGGCACAAATCCAGTGATGTAATACTGCAGTTTCCCTTCACAGGGCCAAGGCCTTGAGAAGCAAGGAATTTCAGCCAACTTTTCATATGATCCCCATAGCTTCTGTTTTGTAAGAGTATTTTGACCTACCACTTCCTGTAGTTACCAGTCCTTCAAAGCAAAACCAGAGGCTTACTGAAAATTCTTGGCTGTGGTAATATTAAAGCAGTAGTTAAAATCTAGATGTCAAGCAAAAAAGAATTGTCTGTAGCCAAAATCTGCCTCCAGCTGTGTACCGGCAAATTTTTATTTTACCATAATAAAGAGCTTCACATGGAGATGATCTTCATACTGGATCTTCTAATCTACATGGCTTTGTTTTTCTCAGCCAGGAGAGGAAGGAGCAAAGTCCCATCAATGCACTGGTAGAGCAAGAGCTTCAGTCAGGTTTTAACTACTACATCATTTTGATTCTATAAATACTAGCTCCTACTGCAGCCACATTAGACGAGATGCAAGTTCCTTCTGTTTGTTTTTGCCAAGGCTGTTATTGTTGATCTGCCAGGTTAAACACCCTGGAGGTTTCCTTCTCTGTGACTATCTAGTAATCTTTGACCTGTCTGTATCTTTTAGAATCAGTGCTCATCTAATCCAGTCTAGTCCAGTCAACTAGACATGTTTGGCCTTCAAATCTGTTCCAGTTGCTATTTTATTCCACTGCCTCTTCTTTGCTGTTTGCTTTTGCTCACCTTGTGTTGCTTTACTCTCTCTCTCACTGTTGCACCTTCTCTACATTGCAGCCTTTCCTCCTCTGGCCCCTTGTTGCTATTGACACCCACTGAAAGGATCTTGTCTCTTGACTTGTTTTCAAAAGGAAACAGTACACGGAATTTTATCAGAGATCAGCAACACCAGACAACCATCTAGTAAATATCTGGTGTTCAGCAACAGTCAACTCCAACAAGTGCTATCAAATATTTATAATTCTTAGTGGAATGTATTAAACACTGAAATTAAGGTCTTAATGGAATGATGGTATTTTTTCAAAACCCATATGAGACAAAGAGGGACTTCTGTAAATAGGGAAGCACTCTGGAGGACATGGGGGATTTCAGGCTGCCTTCTCTGCTGAAAAGCATCCTTTGCTCATGGTGGTTCAAACAATTGACAGCAGTACTGTGAAATGCAGCTTGAAGGCTTTCCAATGAAGTCACCAACAATTGTGCAGGCCATGATGGCCTCAAGCCTGGCTTACTGCAGCATGCTGAGTTTGGGATGAAAGCTAGCACTTTATCCTGTACCACAAACAAGCTGTGATGACGTGGCTGAATAACATCTGTGTGTTGTGCCCTGTGGTGGCTCACAGTTCACCTCCCAGGGCACGTGAAAGAGCTGACCATTGCAGAGTCTGCTGAGGGGTGGAAAGCAGGATTACCATGTAAAATTGATAGGGACTGAAATGCTTTTACATTTTCCTTGAACCCTAGCTGAAAAGATTTATGTGGCAAGATGGAGATGTCAAACTAGGAGGAATATTTCCTTCGTTAAATTAACTACTCACTCATATGTTCTATCCAGGTCCAGTGTAGCCCAAAGCCTTTCCATTTTGATGATGTTTTGAAACAGAGAGAAACCTTTATGGCTTTTGTGGGAGGGATGGAAAGGAGAACAACTGACAATCAATGAGGCAGAGGATGCCCAAGTCAGCTGTTTTCTAACTAACTGAAGAGAGGTGTAAAATAAAGTTCTCAACCTTATTTTCCTTAAAATGCATTATATAAACTTACAGAGAAGAGTGGTTTGTCAGCAACAGCGAACTAACTCTGCCTGTGCCAGGCTGTCACCTGCCTGAGCTTTGACAGACCACGTAAGGGCAGTTTAGGTGTCACCCTGTCATGCAGCTGGGCCTCTGGTGATGGCCCTGCTTCTTCCCTGCCCTCCATTTATACCACAATAATTTAGTATCATTGATACATCTGTCTTCCTATCAAATCAAGCTGGCCAACAGGTTTGAAAGTTACTGAGAGGGGACTGACAGGCAGACAGCAGAAAACATATGTACTTATGACTCATTTCCTTTGGAAATCAGGCTGAAAACGAATAAACTAAAGACCAGAGGGATGATTCAGAATATTATTTGCTTGAAAAAGTCAGGGTTTGAACTATGCAGAAGCATAAACCAGTCCCCTAATAAGATGTCTGCTCTTTAATATAAGCTGTGGCAAAGTTCTTCAGGTAAAAATCTCAGATCACTACCAAAGCTTTTATAAACCACACCTGTGCAATGAATTGCTGGCAGTGGAAGAGGTAGGAGTGTATGTCTGACTGGGGCTAACTTCCACCCCAACAGAGAGGCCATATTCAGGCACCAGGAACACCAAAATCATTGTACTAAATCAGTACAATTCTCTGTCTTGACTGCCTTTTTGATTAAGCTGAGGAATGGGAAGATACAGTGTAACAATTATGCGATGAAATAGGTTCTGCTGACAAGGATATTGGTCTGAAAAGAGATCACTAGTAGAATATCTCATTAATTAATTTCAGAATGGAGCTTGTTTAGTGCTTTATTAACAGCCCTATGCAAAAGTCAGAGCGGCCTACTGACTGTAAAGTTCAAAGATACTGTCAAAAGGGATGACATGAGGATGACAATGTGATATATAAAGAACTATATGACCTGGTACACAGAAGTAAATTTATTTGGAATAGAATTTGGTGATACAAAATTTAAGACCATGCTCTATAGGACTACTAAGAACTTTTGCTAGAATTTGTCAGCTCATGAGCTGGAAAAAAATGAAGAGGAAAAGGATGTGAATACACAGCTGACCAAAGAATGACTGAGTCACTTATGTGACATGGCCATGGACAGGGAAATTAAAATCTTAGAGAAGTTTATTCAAAAATTCAAACCAGTTAGCAGTGGTGTTCAAGCATGAAAATGTAATATTTGCTTTCCAATTTTTATTCTATTTAATAGGGCAGTGAACGTTCTGATTAGCTATATGTCTAAGCCTTCTTTTCTAACCTTATTAGGTTCTTTAACTCCATGATACCTTCTGGCACTGTACTCCAAGTTAATCAGACCTGTGGTTTAAAAATTATTTTGTATTAATCTATTAATTTAATTTACCACCCCACCCCATGAGCAAAGCTCCTCAGCTGTCTCAGTTTGAGCTCCATCACAGTAGTTAGGAAGTGTAAAAAGGAAAATGAATCCATTTGCTTTGTACTTCCAGTATAGGTGAGGATCTTATGTTGCTCTGGTTTCCTTGCAACATGAACACACTACTGTGTCATACACAATTAATCATTGCAAAGCATTTAAGAGGACAGTAATCTAGGATTTGAATTATGCTAGTATTAAAAATATATGGTGACTAAAGGAGTTGAGGCTTAACTTTCCACCACATTGTTTGATGAGAGAATCATTGCTTGAGGCATGGTACAGAGATTCTGATTTGATCCTTTTTGAATCACTAGACAACAAAAAAGGTGCCTATGCAGAACAACAGCTAGGGCTGACTTAAAATGATTTTCCAGAGCACCCTAAGAGACTTCTTCTCTCATTCTTTCAGCTGATCTTGCAGTTCTGCTTCTTCACGATCAACTGGGTGGGGTGGTGACCTCCCTGGGCAGCTCCTGTCTGGGAGAGGCTTTGGCCATTGCTTGGATTTATTCTCTGAAAGTGTGGATGAAATAAAATCTTTCTGCCCTCTTCCTCTCTGGGAGCAAGAGTGGAGCAGAGGAATCTGAATTTTCACAGCTTCTTCCCTACAGCTGGTTGAAAGATTCTTAGATTGTCCTTTATATCATAAAGATGCCTTTGATATCATGGTACATTTCTGGATTATATGGTGACTGCAGGGATAACACAGCACATGGGGGGGTAGATGTTTGTTAGTTACATCAGTCTAGGAGTAGACAAAGGAAGCACTAAAGGTCTGATGTAAATGTTCAAGTCCCAGATACTTCCTCTGCTTTTAATTTACTTCCTGGAATAAAGTTCCTCTCCCATATACACTGGGGAATGTGCGGGGCAAGGATACCCCAGTACTTGTTTTGTATTCTCCTCTCCTTCTGCTTCAGGCAGCAGTAATCAGCTTTGCTGTCTAGAGTGGGGTCTTTTGGAAAAGGCTGAAGATAAGCAGCATCCAACTGGGCTGATCTGAAATTAGTCATTACATGTTAGGCTAAACCTTACAGACACATCAAATGGACAGCAAATTTTCACCATTGCCTGATTGAGTTCTACCAAGTGGGCCCTGAACCCCCTTGCTTTACAGCATAAGGTGACTTATAGCAAGAATAAGGTGACTTATACTCAAGGTAAGTCATTTGAGTTTCATCGTGTAGGAAATGAGCTTTTTGTCAGATGTCTCTGATGTGGCCAGGCCAGAACAATGCCAGGGGCGTGGAAACTGACAGTTGTAATCAGGGCATCAAAGGAGCTTTGGAATCAAAATTTGAGGAACACCAGTTTGGTGGCTCTTTGCTGACTGACCCAGCTGTTTCTTTCCAGCAGCTCCCAGGCAACTGGATCGACAGCTAGATTATCAGAGTTTTTCTGTCTGCCACTCTGATATGAAAGGAGTTGCTATTGCCATCGATGCAGAACAATCTACGTGACAGCCCCATAAACTGGCAGCAAGTAAATGCAGTGAGCAGTGTTCCTACTAAAGAAAGAAAGAGAATACTGAGCAGTGGCTACAAAAGTAGTTGCTTTAGTAGGATAGAGATTTGACCTGTCAAACATGGATGTGCTGGAGAAGGAAAAATGCTGTAGCCTTGCAAGCAACAATCAGTGTCCTGGGTCCTGAAAGGCTTATGCAGAAATGTAAGGATGGTTGTTCTCTGCACCCAGGGAAATGTACAGGGTTGCAGTTCCTGCCTTGTTGATGGTACATGTGAGTGAAAAGGACTGAGATGTCACCACAGTCGTGACCCTGAGACACAGGACTTGTCAGGCAGTTACAGTTTTTCTGGCAAATACCCACAACTACTAGGGATGCAAACAGCGTAAGATTGCTTTTTTCCCCCAGACTTCTGTTGAGAGGCTATTGCAGAACTATTCAGTGATGGTGACTTACACTGCCTAAGGCTTTCAAGTTAAGTTATGTACTACAGTGATGGGCAGAGTTGTGGTCATGACCACACAGGACAAGAATGTCAGAATTCATGGCCCTGATTGGAAGAGTTGGTAATTTTATCCAGGTGAGTGACACAGCTTGTAAAGATAGGGAATAGAGTCTCATGCTTGCACACATACAGTCTGTTGCAGAGAGGTCACACAACAACAGGCAACCAGCATCAACTGACTGGCTTCCTGTAAGTGTCACATCACCCACTTGAGGGGATGAGAGGACCTCACTGGCAGAACAGAGATGGGGGGCATCTGGGAGGTGATGACGCTTTGTGTGGGAGGTCAAAAAGTCTGACATAGCTGTATTGCAACTGGGACAGCAAGTAAAGGAATTGAAAGGGTAGAGCCATGGACTGTGCAAGCAGACCCGACTTCTGTGCTGAGACATATGATGGGAGAACTGGGTACACAGGACAAAGACAAGGAGAAGCAGATGGTGCTATCCAGACTACGAGCCTCGGGGCAATGGCATGTCAAGAATTTTGGAAAGTGGGGAAAATGGAGCGGATTTTGAAGTAAGTATCATGACATCAGCTACTGCCTATGCATAGTAATAGATGCGTTCTGACATGTCAAGCTATGACAGCTAAAGACCATTGCTCCCAGCTGTCACTTTTGCCATAGGTTATCAGAGAAAAACCATGACTGTGACTAAACCATTTTCATGAACTGTCTTAGTGCTGTTTCTAGCAGTGTCCTAAACTCCACATGGCTATACTGAGACTGATTGTTCTGCTCCAGCCCCACATTCAATGGTTGCCATTTGCAGCTGCCTAGGGAGGTGTATAAAATCACTACTACCACCTCTCAGCTTCACTCAAGCAAGCATGCCCCAGGTGAAGTTACCTTCAGCAATTCCAGCAAAGCTTCCAGAAACTGCACTGACTCTACAATGTATTAAAGAGAACATAATAGTAGCACTTCCAGCTACCACAAGAAGATTTACCTGCATTCATCCATCAATGTCCTGAGCCTACTGTTTCCCATCCAAGATGCAGTGCAGAAATGAACAAAAGGAGAGATATTCCTGAGCAGCCATTAGTAACACCTTTCTACTTAATGATAGTTAATTTTGACTCTTTTTCAAAGCATTTTTAACCCTCAGTATTAGTCACTGGTATGGTCATCTGAGTAAGCTGAAAACAGAATTAATAAACAGTTGTCTTCCTTCTGTATCAGTTTCTCATCCATGAAGTGAGAGAACAAAGAAGACAATAAATGGCCAGTAATTTTTCTCAGAAGTTTATTAACTATTTTCTCCCTTTCTTCATTTTGTTTCCTCTATTTCATAGTCCTTTTTATGTTACTTCCTGTGACACGGCACAACATCAAGAAGCAGGCAATTTAGACCTCTCCTTTTATTTACACAGTTTACTTTTACTGTTCCTTTCCTCACAGCAGCTCCTTTACATTCCTGAACTCCTAATGTAAGAACTCCTGATGGTCCTCCATTCTTGGAGCATCTGTTGCAATGCTAGAGGACACTGACAAGGAACTTGGGATGTACTGCTGAACTGATAAGCAGTTCTAAGAGAAAGGCTGGAGAAAGAGGTCTGGAGCTGGGTTAGAAATTTCTGGGCCTGAGCCCAAGTGAGCAACAAGAAGAGAAGGATGCTCCACGTGCTGAACCATTCAAAAGTGGCCCAGCTCCCAGATAAGGTGGTAACTGTGGAGCTCATGGGTGTATTTACCAATTGACTGGGACCCAGCTTTGATTTTAACACTAGGTTTTACTGAACCAGCTGAACCATCTTCAGCACAGCACTGATGGAAACCTGTGGAGGTGCAAGAGGCTGTGACTCATTGCATAACTTCTGCTGGAGGAAACTCTTCAGACAACATTTCAGCAGAGGATGGAGCAAAGCTGGAAGGATGTGCTACTACAGAACTCTGAGAAAACAGCAGTGTTCTCAAGGTGGAAAACAAGCAGTACTCTTTAGTTAAACACATTAATCACTCTGTTCTTGGAGAAGCTTTGTGATTTTTGGTATCTCCTGCTTCATCTCTCATAGTAAGCTGTAGCTAAACTTTGAGGGATCTCAGGTCACCAAAACTGCAGCTCCTCGGGACAGTCTGGCCAGGGGATCTGTACCTTCTCAATTCTCTGTTTCAGGCAAATGCTGACAAGGTCAGCTGGAATAGGCTTCTCCTCTTGCAAAGGGAATTAAACATATGGTAGAAGTGCTTGCAGAAAAAACCAAAACCCAACCCACAGAGCCTCAAGTTTTGAAAAGGCTTAGGATGAACAGTGATATATATGGAGGAAAACACATCTCCTGCCTCAGCAAGAGACACTCTCAGAAATGTATCACTTAAACCAAGGTTGGTGGCAGCTTGCTATCCTTTCTCTTCCCTCCCTCCCGCCCCCCTGGCATCTGGAGGTATTTCCATCCCACCCTTTCAATGCACAAGCAACTCCTTGAACAGGGGAGATTTTTGTTATGCTAAATAAAAGGGAATAGGTAAATACTGAGTATTTCTAAAGAGCAATTCATGACAGTGGCTTTAAATTCCATATCTTTCTTAAATACGTGTCAGAGTTTGGGCCTATCACTAAAAAACCACACACAGTCATTGGTGTTTATTCTCTTCTGCAGTTGCACCTCCCTGGAGCAGTAAATGCATCAGTCCTGTAAATCAAAGAGTTTCCAAGCACTCCGGGCTGGTCAGATGTATCTAAAACAAGAGTGCCAGGAAACGCTCCCTGTCACTCAGTGAAAATGCAGACCACATCCTGCTGCTCTGTTTGCTGCTGCTCCTCTTTCCCACTGCATGGCATCCTTACAGACGGTGTTTTTGTTGATGCAGCACATTAAAAAAAAAATCACATCAAGCAACAATCCAAGACTGCTTTAACACCCACGGCACCGTGTGTCCTGGTAGAATCTGTACTTGCTAATGGCTATATACTGGGATGGGCTTTTAGCAGAGACTCTTTGTGACGTGTCCTAGTGGGTGGTCAGCGGAAAGTTTTACCAGCTTTTCTCGTGTTTAGTTACATTTTTACTTGGATTAGTGTTCACTTGGATAAGTGGTTTTATTTGGATTTCTCCATGGAACTACTCATGGAAGTCCATGCAACTGGCAATAATTGGAAGTAGTACCTACACCCCAGCCTGAGGGTGCTAGAAGGTTCCTATGCTGCTGGAAGTGTCATGTTCTGTGGGACTATCACTATGATCTTCACACAGTCATTGGAATGGTACCAGTGCACATTTCTGCCAGTGTAGGAAGCCAAATGTCATTTTCCAGACTGAGATGTATCTTGGAGAGCTAAATTTTTAATACTCTGTGGAGGTATTTGTGCCCTTCTGGCAAGACTCCTATAGTAAACTATGGGTACCTGAATGGGAATATAAACATGCTACATTTATTTTACATTCATGTAACTAACAGTTTTACAGTAGTCCCAGGAGGTCATAAGTGCAGATGGATAAACTGAAGTTGAGGAAAGATTGGTGAAGATAATACAGCTGGTTAGCATAGAGAGGGAGGATTAGCAACCAGATCCCCCAGTGCCAGTTGTCATCCCCAGATCTCTCTCTGGTTCTGTTTCTCCTGCCAGAATTAGCACTAGAATTTCTGCATGCTTAGGAAAATCAACAAAGGTTTGGTTATCACTCTGCAACATTCCCTCACTAGAAAAGCTTAAAACTGTGCTTACCCTTAGTAGTTCACTGCTTTGGAATGACTAGGACTTGTTTTTCTCTGCAGAGCTTACATAGTGCTTTTAATCCTGTAAACTTTTAGGCAGTAATGGTGGAATAAAATAATCATTGAGTTTAATGGTTGCATTTGTAGTTGGTAAATGACCCCCGTCTGCATGCAGTACATAAAGCATTTGAGCTTCTTCTAGATCAAAGATGCTGTACGAGTGGAAGCGAGATCAAGACCTGAGGTGTATTTGGCCAGTTTGCTTTTCCGCAAGCATTCTTTGTACATCCATCTGTTTTTTAAAAGAACATAAACCACTAACTTGGAGAAAACTCAACTGAAAGCACCATCAGGATGAGATCGTGGTTCTTGTTCTTTATTTTTTGACAGGGCTGAGAGAGGCAAAAAGAGGTCAAGTGACTTCCTCAAGGTCAGAGACCGTCAATGAGTCATAAAGAAAGAAAGGACTGTTTGCCTTACAACCCTGCATTCATTCTGCAAGTCTCTATGCTGCTGGTAGGCTTTTGTCTTTGCCTACCCTAGTGATTTCTGGGAGCCTTGGCCATGCTGCTCTTCTCTCTGGTGACATTCATCAGAATGACTTGTGGTAAAATGGTGGGGTATTGGCAGACCCACGCAAGAACGCAGCAGCACAGATGTGAAGGGCAGTCCCTTTAAGGCAAAACTCTTGGAGCTTAAAATGAAGCCCAGCTAGCAGCTTAGTGAAAAAAACATGAGCAGCTCTGCCAATGGCAAGTTCTGACATTCTTAGGCTGATTTAAAATAATAATTTTTTTTAAATCACAAGAATTTAAAACCCAGCAGGTCTGGGATCCTTTGAAATGGGCTAAATGGTTGACGTTGTGGGTGTGCCACACAGCTCCACAACAGCAGACCTTGGAAAACACACCAAATATTGGGGAGCTTTGAATAAATATGAGAGCTGGCCCCCCCACATCACACCTCACAGCAGGTGCTCTACAAAACAATTGGATCTAAACAAGAATCTGTGTGCACATCTGTGCCTAAATTTACCTTCTGCAGGCAATGACAGGCATTGACAACAGTTTAGTATTTGCCCACACGTGCCTACTCATGTAATCGGTCAGATTTAAAAAAAAACAAACAAACAACCCCAGCCTTTACCCATGAGATCGCACAAAATCCCCTTTGGGTGTATTCCTCACCTATGTGCATATTTACCTGTAGCTGATGCTCTCCTCTGACTCTCATGCTGCATCTAAACAAGTCAATGTGTGAGTGCATCTGTAGCTGTGATGCAAAGCATCTCTGACAGGTGGATGTGTGGTGGCCACATGAAAAATGACAGTGCAAAAGCAAGGTGGGCTTCTCAAATGCCAGGCTTAGAGAGTAAGCGGAGGTGCTAAAAGAACTTGATAATAAGGACACAGATGACAGCTGGTAATGCTACCGGCTCTACTTCAGAGCTAAGTGAAAAACTGTCTTCTCCAGAGTTAACATTTACTGCTGTTATGCTTTCTGCACTATACAGATTTATTTATTTTAGAAACAGCTCTAGGCAGCCAGTAGTGCTCAGAAGCAAAACTCCCTGCATCTCATATCCTCCCCATGTCAAGTAACACTGCCTTCAGCTGTAACAGTACGTGCTGGTGCCTCTGCTAGAGTCCACTGTGTAAAGAAACTGGTGTCTTCTGCTGCATCACACTTAGAAAATGAAGTCCCACTGCTGCACGTCTTGAAGCTGCTATTAGAAAGGTATACTAGTTATTGTTACATTTCTGGGGAAACTCCCTGTCCCCTCTTCCTTTCTCTTCCGACATGAATTCACTGATTCTCCTGCTAGAATGGGAGCTCTGTGACTGGGCTAGGAGTACAAACACTGCGATTCCAGTTTAACTGCACACTCCCCTCTCCAGTATGCAGGGCATTTCTTTAAAATTGCTTTCAGATAGCTCAGCAGACACACACGAAGCTATTCATTTCTGAGACAAATGCTGTTTTCTGCTCTGTGCATGCCATCTACTGAAAACATGTGACAACCGCCTGTGCAAAATGACAGCTTGACCCACTATGAGGTTATCCCAGGAAAAGCACTGCTTGTAAGTCCAGGGTTAATTATACTCACCTCCTCCTGTGTTCATACTGGTTAAATTTAGGAAAAAATCTGTTCATATCTAGGTTAAAGACAGAGGATGTTTCTCACACCAATTGCTACTGCTGACAAGATCAAATACAACCAACAGTGACAAAAATTCCTTGCACAAACCGGAAACTGTAAATAAATGAGATGGACAATGACACAGGACAACTCCATCAGCAGGAGTCAAGACATTTCTAGCAAGTGGAACTTGTGTACTGGCAGAAAGTGCCTCAGAAGCAAATTCCATTCCTCTCTCCCACTTCATTTACCTTCTACCTACCACGTCTCATTTGTATCTAGCAGAGATGCTGTCTGTGAGCCCTTTTCCAAGCCCATGAACTCACCAAGCTGTATTGTTCAGAGTACTATGGGCTCTTTGTATAACCCTGCCAATCTAAATGATCCTTGCCAAATACAATGGATTTTAATAAACCTGTGAACAGAAATTTGTAAAGAGACGAAATTACACCTGTGCAATTATGATATCGCTCTGAAATCTTACTTGCTTCTCCATCTATGAGATTTCAATAGGCTTTTGAAGAAAGAGTATTTGGAAACATGATGAAAAGGAGCTAAATTGTGCTCCCCATTACATCCCAAAAGGCATGTTGATTATAAGAGATTGGCATGCATTATGACAAGAGAGGATGCTGGCTTGGTGTTTCAAACCATTCACTTTATACTGCATCCTTTTTAGGACTAGAGAACAGGAAACAAAGCTGACCAACTCTGTCTAGAAAGCCAAAAGCTAATGTCCTGATTTGTGCCATTTTTTACCCCCAAGAATATAAAGCGTGATGAGCGACCATTCATCCTTCTGGAAAACAACAGAGCTTTTTAAATGTTATTTTGTGCACCTTGTCCAAGTTATGAATGGTCTCTTCCCTGTACGTACCTAGGCACAAGTTTTTATTGTAGAGATGCTTTCAGGCTTGGAATGAAAAAAAACGTGTGCTGCTGGGGACCAAAAATAACCTCTGATTCTGCAGTTGTTTGGATAAAGCTTCTTGAAGTCAACAGGAGTTGTTTCTGTAAGGACTTCAGAATCAGACTACAAAGTAGTTAAACCCCACACCACTCCTCTCCATCTTCCTGCAGCACTTCTAAACAGATGGCAGGGAGCAAAGGGAGGCATGATCAAATGTCTACTGACCACAGTGGTGACTGGCAGCTAGCAAAAAGCCAGGACTGTATTTGCTTTCAACTTTAAGTGTTACGAAGCCAAAAAATCCTTTTTATATCTGGTACAACTATTTGGAGCTACTGCAGCTGTGCCCAAACCTGTCCCCTTCCTTATATCAAACATGGTAGGAGTCCGTCTCTCTGTAATACCGTTAATTACAGGCTCCAGAGCCGAAGCTGTGGCTAAGGGACTGAAGGACGTCTCGGGCTGAGGGTACACCGCAGCAGGCAATCTTGGCCATTTCACGAGTCACGATTTTTGTCAGCCGGAGCGCCCCACGCACGCATCGCCGCCCTGCCACCTGTCTCCCGGGGGAGGAGGGCACGGACTCATCGGGGGCGGATGGAGCCGCCCGGGGGAAGGGCTGAGGGCCGTGCGCCCCGTCCCCAGTGCTGCCCGGGGCAGCATCGCTGTGCCCAGCGGGAGCGCGAACGCGAAAATGGAAGCCAGCGGAGGGGAAGGGGATGCGGCGAGCGGAGCAGGGCGGCAGCGCTGCTCTGCGGAGGGGGAGGGAGGTGTGCGCGGCGCAGGTGGGGACCCTCCGCCCCCCGCCCGCGGCCCCGCTGACCTGCCAGGCTGTTGTAGCAGTCGACCTCGATAGCCTCCACCGCCTGCCGCTGCTCCTCGCTCAGCCCCGCCGCGGCGGCGGCGGCGGCGGGAGGGCGCTGCCCGGCCGGCTCCTGGCTCAGCAGCAGCAGCAGCGCCTTCAGCTCCAGCAGGGCGCGGTGGTACTTGCCGATGGCCTCCCGGAATTTCTTGTCCTTGTAGCACTGCGCCCCTTCGCTCTTGAAATCCAGCGCCCGTCCGATGAGCTCGCCCGGCTCAGCGCTGCCCGCTGCCGCCGCCCGCGGCTGGGCACCGCTGGCGAGGCCGTGCCCATCGCCCGCCCCGCGGCCGCCGGCGTTCAGCTTGCCCGCCGCCGGGCTCGCCCTCTCCAA
>NW_024582054.1:2659729-2670696 GCF_017639235.1 Corvus kubaryi
GGGGCGGCGGGGGCGAGCCCCGGGCGTGGGGATGGGCCGACTCTGCTCCCCGCTCTCCGCGCTGGCCCGGCAAGGGGCGAGCCTATGCCCGGACCCTCAGCTCTCCGGACTGGCCGACCCTATAGACCCCCCGCCCACCGTCCTGCTCTCCCTCGCTGGGCTCCCTCCAGGCCCCACAGCCGGGTCCCTTCTGCTCTCCTGTGCCTTGCCCTCCCGTACCTGAGGGTCTCACCTCCCTTTCTGTGGGTTGGGATCCCACCTCCTCCATTACCCTCTTCACCCTAGTTTCCCGGCTCCATCCCCTCTCCCAGATCCCACCAGTGGCTATCCAGGATTAACACCTGTTCATGGTCCCTCGAAGTGTTCTGGTGTGTGTACTCCATATCACTGGGCAAACAAATGCCAGACCGTGAAGTCTCCTGTGTCCTCTGCATCAGGGCAGCAGAAGCCAAGGCCCAGTAACTGTGCTGGTACCAGCCAGTCAGGGGCTTTGATTTTCCTGAAACAGACTTTCCCATGAGAGGCTGAAAAATGGGTCAATGCTCACTGATGCCTGGAACATGTCCTGGTTTGGGGGGTATCAGTGGGGAGTGACTCTCCTCCTGCAGAAAAACAGCAGAAAAACTGTGCACAGCACCAGGCATTGTTTTGTTAGGCCTAACACCATGTCCACATTGAATATTAGAACAGCTGAATGTATTTTGGATGCATTGTTGTGCCGAGATATTTTGTAGGTCTTGCCTCATGCTTAAAAACTAGAGGGTGGATGAAAAAAACACAGTGAGATTTTTTTTCTCAATAATATATTGGGATGCATCTTTTCATTACCCATGCAACTCTTACATGGTAAGGCTGCAACTGGTGCAATGTGTTCAAGCTTCTCTCTGCAACCATGAGGACATTTTAAAATGGAGACTTGAGTTTCTCTTTGCATATGGACAGCCTGCTGCGATGGCATGGGGTGTTGCAGTGCAGGGCAAACTTGGATAGCCATGTGGCATAGCTCCATGTAAAGGTATTAATGCATGTCTGGGACTGGTGCCTGGATAATTGGGCTTTATGCATTGGTAGTGTCAGTCCCTGCTGCTGTTTCTGGACCCTATTGAGGTTGTGGTCACAGTGTGGGACAGACACACATCTACTCGCTTGAATCCAAAAGCCTGAGCCACAAGGAGAAGCAAATAGCAGCATACTTGGTGTGATAGAAGTACAATTTTGAAAATGCTTTCACAAGAGAAATTATAGCTAAGATATTCAGCAGTGATTACATGATTTCAAGTGCTTTCATTTCCAGGTGCCCTACTAGATACATCCTCAAGAAATCTTACTTTATGAAAATGGATGCTCAGCGTTTTCAGGTACCTCAAACCAAGAGTGAGATAAATTACTTACAAGTCTTGCTCAAAGTATATGTGATCTAAAATCAGGAAATCCTGGGGGGCGGGTGTGGCGGTGGTGGATATTAGTCACAGTAGCTAGAGTGGAACTGATGTGTGGAACCTAAATATTAAGGAAGGAAAATTCCTGTTGGGATGTTTTTTTAATCTGTCTGCTAGTCATATTGCACAAAGTAGGTTTAAGTAATTTCAGAGGTTTCATTGTACCATTATTGATTGCTGCTTGGGAGAATTCACAAAGACAACGTATATCTCTTGTGCTGGAACGCTGACTTTGCCAGAAGAAAGGAGATTGCCACAGAGGATTAATTGCTCAGATCTGAGCAGCTGCAGAAGCAATCGAAGAAGGGACTGTTTTCTTGGAGGGTGATGTAGCAAAATGACACTGGGAATAGTTGCTTCTGTTTTTCAGAGTTTGCCTGAGCCCATGGACTTACATGGCATAGGGGGCACTGAGACATAAGTGACTTTTTCTCCTCTCCCACCCCCCCTGCTTAAGGAATCTTTGAGATTTCTTCTTTTGGTTACTGATCAACAGTGGTACTCTGAAACAAGCTATGAAAAGTGTAAGTTTTTTTACAGAAGAGTTTGGCAGTGGCCACTGGTATTATGGGTGCAGATGTGGTCAGAAATGGTCACAAGATAGTGACAAAGCTGGGTGATCCTTGCATTATGAACTATCCTGAATATACCAAACTGTAGCTTAGTCCCAAAAGTTGCCTAAGCACCTAAATAAGTTTTCTCCCTTGTAGTTCTTCCAGAAATATCCAAACTCTCTTCCTGACATTGCTGGTGCCTATGAAGATGAATGCCACAACCATGTAAGTCCCAAAGCAGACCATAACAGAAATGTCTGAATGATTGCTGCTTATTGGCCAACTTAGACTCTTTGTTGACAGCAAGCAGTATCCCTCAGCTGAGAGCTGGATCTCTCAGCCAGAGAATTCAAAGCTGCCATAAGATGTGCAGGATGACTGGCAAAGGTCAATTTAGTCCACCAGATCCTTCTTCCTGGAGAGGAGTTAAGTAGTGTTGGCTTTACTAAAATATTTAGGAAACATCACACCAGTCACAGGGTCACCACATTGACCACAGCATAAGGGACTGTTTGTTTGTTTGTTTGTTTGTTTTTCAAGAGGAGTGTGGTGCTTGGAGGAAAACATGAGAAGCTGTCACCTTTCCGAGTCAGACAAGATTTGTGCTTGAGAGACACCTCACATTTCATTTAACATATGACGTGATGTTCAGGTCAAGATTTCAGCTGCCTTGGGCCCACTAGTCTTCTCATACAGGCTTGCCAGTGGTCAATACCTCTACTGATATCCAGCTTGTAAACATGACAGGAATCTGAAAGAATCAGAAAAAGTTTATATATTTTATTGATGCACTGAACTGTGAAATAAAGCATAGCTACATTCAGATAAAATTAAGCCAGTTTGCAGTCATTACCTGTGTGCCCTGAGAGGAGGTCATGATATTGGTCAGTATTAGCTGTCATGCCTGTCTTTTGTCCAACGGTGAGGGGTTTTCTGTCCATAGAAGCAGAACATGCTTATCTATCCCATTCTGTAATAGGTGGGGTGTGCCTGTCTGTCTGGATGCCCCCAGGTGCTGTGAGTGTCTAAAACTGCCTGAGTGTGCCTGTCTCTCCTCCTCCACACTGAGCTTTCCTTAGCATGTTCCAAAAGCATACACTTGCATTGTTTAATTATTATTAATAGTAGTATTATGCAGAGGTCACATGCTTCATAGGATATTTTAGGATCTGTGACTCACTAAACCATAATTTCCTGTTCACAGGTTACCTGAAGAAAATTGTCTTTGTGGAGTCCTGTTCATGGTTGGAAGGTATGTTCTTAGGGGAAATGGTAAATATTGAGAAAAATACTGGATCTCACATATCTGTGAGCTGTCCTAGCCTTCCTCCAGGTGCAATTGTTTCTGCCTGCACATAAGATGATTAATTTACAGGCATATGGAACAGATTCCCTGCATTTCAGGATAGTGCTGTAAGGAAACTAGAAAGGCTCCTGAGACAATTGAGGAGGCTGGGCAGTTGGGCTCTAGTGGGGCACTGAAGGTCTGGAGAATCTTTCCTATGAAGATAGGCTGAGAGAGTTGGGGTTGTTCAGCCTGGAGAAAAGAAGGCTTGGGGTGACCTTATTGCAGCCTTTCAGTACATAAAGGGAGCTACAGGAGAGTTGGAGAGGGGCTTTTAACAAGGGCAGGTAGTTATGACAAGGGGGAATGGCTTTAAACTGAAAGAGGGTAGATTTATTGGACATAAAGAAGACATTTGTCTATGATGACGGTGATGTGTCTATGATGAGGGGGGTGAGGCACTAGAACAGGTTGCCCAGAGAAGCTTCTAGAGAACACATCCCTAGGAGTGTTCAAGGCCAGACTGGATGGGACTTTGAGCAACTTGGGCTAGCAAAAGGTGTCCCTGCCCATGGCAGGTAGGTTTGAACAAGATGATCTTTAAAGTTCCTTCCAACCCAAACCATTCTATGATTCTTCTAGATGGAAGTGAATCCACTGTAGCATTTTTGCTGTTAGGTGAGCTTTTTATAAATTGGAACTCTAAAGGCCGCTATGAGGAAGCAAGTCTATCTATATTGAAAACCAGATACCAATTTGGAAAGCAGTATAGCATGTAAGGCCTCAGTCCAGTTCTTGTGCATTCATTCATGTTGATGGGACTGTTGACCATGTGAGAGTTGTTTCATCAAATCCTTCATGCCAAAGCCTCACCTATTTCCAGTTGTGATGAAAACAGTGTCAATCCCTTGTGAACAGGAGAAGAGATCCCTCATTGCCTCCATTCAGCTGCAGAATTCCCAAACAGCAGCAAGCTTCCAGCATACACAGCTGCTGCTGCTACAGTCTGTCACCAGCTTAGTCAATCATCCATTATTTATTTCCAAACTGTATGTAAAGCTCTGCAGCATAGCCATTTATGTCCATATACAGGGAAAAGAAGAGAAAGAACTTTTGAAAGGCCAGGAGAACAAAATCAGAGAAGCCTCTGAAATCCTTTGTTGGGGAGATTGCCTTATGTAGTTATATCCAAGGAAGAGAGGAAAGGGAAATAAAATCACATTTAACAGAAGGTGCAACCTTGGTACAAATTTCTTTGATCTCTCCATCTCATTTGTTGCAGTCAAAAATTCCTTTTTTAGAACACAAGATCCTTTGTTTACAAGTGTCCATCAAATGCAACACGCTTGGAGAGTATTGTGCATGTCTTCTTCCACAGTCTGCATTCTGTGATGGGTCAGTTGATCCTGCAGGCTGTTTGATGCCTGCTGACTGCCTAGTTGAGAATGGTTAATCAGGACTACAGTAAATCTCCCAGGAATAATACACAATCAAGGAAGAATAGCCCACAGAAATGTTTGCAGGCAAATAAGAGAGTCTCTGTGACAAGCCATTGCTTGTGTGCATATATGAGCAGCATCTTTGTCACAAAAAATGCCTGCTGACAATACTAAGAGGTGGATGGTTAAACAGAGCAGCTGTTCAGAATTAAAACAACTCTTCCAAATTCTGGTTTTAGCATTCTGGATTCTTTCTTTCTTTTTCATATGTGCGGTAACAAATTGCTAACTAAGAGGCTTACCCATGAACTCAGGACAGGTCACATCAAAACAATTTAGCAGCATTCCCAGTGTTTCTTTTTGCACTTTAATTAAAAATGAGTACTCTGATTTGCAGAACAGTTGCACTGGAAGGGAATGCTGCCAAAAAAAGTTTGAAAAACACTTTTAACCTTTTAAAATCAGCTGTTGGCAGCTATAATCTCTCAAGCGAATGCCATTGTTCTGGGTAGCTCTTGCACTTTACTCAGGCTGGACTAAAGAGCAGCAAAGTTGATTCCTCTGTTGTGCATGAAAAGAGCAGATCTGGAAAAAATCACACCCACATCTTGCTTATCAGACGGATATTGGGAACCACAAAATAGGCTCTCCTATATCTTCCAGCCCTCATTTTTCTTCTATCTTATCTTCCAGCATCCAAAGCTGTCCTAATTCTGAAGGCACATCTATGCCAGGCAAAGGAGAATGGTGTGAGGTTTTTGAGTTAGCAGTGACCTAGATCTGACTTGAGAACAATGCTTTTTCTGAGACCCTAAGGAAGCAGACCCTCGCTCCACTGTCAGTTGCTACTGCCCCAGGGAGACCTACAGAACTGCCTAATGCTATACCACAGCATTATGGGCTTGAGTTACTGCGCATCAGATGTTCCACCAGACTGGCAGGGTGCCTATTCCAACCCTCCATGAAGGTGAAGGCACTCATTCCCGTAATGCTGAAAGACTGCATATTGTTCAGCATTAGTGGGGAATAAGAGACTGCATAGAAGCAGTTATTGCAGGTCTGCTCGTGTCTGGCATCCTCCTTCTGCCCAGGTAAATGGCAAGGAGTTCAATGTTAGTAAAGATCACTTTAACTCCAAGAGTGACCAGGTGACACTTGGTGCTCAGATCTGTACAGGAGTGCAGAATAAGTCACTTGGGTTTAACTCTAATGAGACAGTATGTGAGTGTAACTGGAAACTGAATTTCTGAACAATACAAAAAGAATCCTGAAATGCACTGACTCCCCATGAACTTTGAATTGCTGGTACTCTGAAGAGAAACGCCATCCAATGGTCACGAGCAGTAAAGCCTGCTCAGTTTGTGTGTCCACATTAGGACTGTTGCCTAGTCTTTACACCATGCTTACACCTTCAGGATCAAGCAGTGATTGCAACTGCACTCCAGGGTAAGTGCATATTTATCATTACTTGCCCATTACCTAAAGAGCTCACACCAGCACCCTTGGGTTCAACCCACACATACAGCTGTAACTCGTACAGCTAAATTTCTTCCATGGTATCATATAGGCACACATCAAAAGTGCATCTAACTACCTCTAAGCTTGAAAAACTATCTCTCTCTCAGTTTTGTGGCTTAGTCTTTGCTTCTGAGATTAAACATGACACATGGGAGCAAATGGAAATTCTTGTGCTTCTAATTGCTTGCTTTGTGTGAGATATTCCCAACTTCAGCTGAACTGCAAGAGAAAATTATGAGCAGTAATTTTACAAAGCAAGCAGACCTGCTAGAGAAGTGTCTGCCTTTTTAATATCTGGTCTGGCAGTGTGCAACAAGCAGAGTTGTTTGGAAAGTTCCTGGTTGGGCAATGTCTTTGAAAACCAGGGCTTACATGAATTATCTTGCATATTCCATCCATTTTCATTGTCTTATGTCATGGGACAATCTTCGCTAAGGTAAAGGTTCAATGCCTACTAACTTTGTCATGCCTGAGGGGTACCAAACCCTGGCCTCTGGGAAGGCTCTGGCTGTGCTAGACAGACCTAACTGGGCTGATGTCAAAGGGAGGGTTTGTGCTGTTTTCCTGTCTGGTCTCAAAAGTCCCTGCAAGTTGTTGATGGTGATCAGAGTGGCCTCTGAGGAGAAACAGGCTATTTCAGGAAGTGTGGCTGATGATACAGTAAATGGTACTGTCCCCTAAGAGAGCACTTAGCCACTCTGTCGGCAGACTGGCAGGCCCTGCAGCTCAGTTAGCTGTGCTATCTTTGGAAGAGAGGTGAGATGAAGGTGTTTTATGGTCCTGACCTTTAACATGCCTGTGCTGTTTGAAGGGTAAACTGCAGGGCCTGGGTCAAATTTCAGTGTAAATGCATTTGTACTTGCTTTTTTAGTGGGATGTAGTTATTCTGCTTGCTTTTCTCTCTCTCTCCTAATATGCTGAGGGTGCTGCAGTGCACAGCTAAGCAGATGGCTCACTTCATCCTAGAGACAGATCCATTTCTGAGCACAGGGATTCTCGTATCTAAAGAAGTGCTCAAGTGAAACCATTTGAGTAAAAGCTGCATGGAGATCATTAAGCTCATTTACCACATAGATGGGTGATTTTCTTACAAGAAGCCTTACAAGAAAAAGGAAGAAAAACTATGAAAGAGGAACACTTCTTGCTGTATCTCCAACATTCATCATGCAGCATGTTGGGTTTTCCTGAGGACATGCATTCCCAGATTTGCTACAAACAAATTTGTGAGGTCTGGTGAGCACAAAGTCCCAGGCAGTGTGGTCACAGACTTACCATCTGTGTGTGATCTCAGTAGCACCAGCCCTGCAGTTCACATGTGAGGTTCTCATCTTTCTAATTTTGTTGCAAAAATGGTTCTGTTCCCCACCCAGACAGCTTTCCAGGCTAGGCCTCATCTCTCAGGACACTGCAGTGATGGAAGGTGGCCAGCATTGTGTGGTATCAGTATAGCTGTGTGTATACTGAGAGCTTAAATTAACTTTGAATGAGGAAACATCATTGCTTCATCCTGCAAAGAGAAGAGAAATTCTAATGGACCTTGATGTATGAAAGACTTTTGAACTCATTTAGTGGGTCCACCTGACATTGTCAATGTAAGTAAGGTTTCAAATGTGGACATGTACTATCCCTATTTAATCGAAGCTCACTGAGGATTTCACTGCAGAAAATTTATTTAGTGGTTCCCACAGCACACTGTTATTGCACTGATAGACTGTTTGAAAGGTATTTCTTTCCCCATAAGCTGTCATGCACAGCTTACATTAACAATACTGCCCTGAGGAGAGTCAGATGAGCAGTCCTTATGGACCTACTTGTCTGTGCACACCTGTCACAATAATTTCTTAGCCCTGAGCAGGAGTGTCCTGGCAGCTCAGGAAATAAAGATTTCCTGGTGTTGAGGAGACTGAATAGAAACAAAATGGACTATTTTCCTCCAAAATGAAAAAATCTGTATTAATAAAGATTTTTTAAATTATTCATTGACCATGCCTCTATTTGCTTCTCTGATTGCATGTCCTGTCAACTAACTACCCAATGACTGCAGTATCCACACTTCATTTAATTCTTAACGCATTGGTTTTCAAGTAAGTATGGTTTGCTTATGAGGATCAGCCTAGATAAATCTCTCATTAGGCTGTTTCTTTCCTTCCTTCATGAAGTTGTACAATTATTTGACTGTTTTCATCACAGTTCTAGGCTTAGAAATACCAGTACTAAAAAATGCAGAGCAGTTAGAAGAATAAGCAATGCTTGACCTTATTAGCAAGATTGCTTATTCTGTGCTGGGAGGCTTTGGAGATTTTGTAAATTGTGCTGAATAAATCTGATTAAAGAGGACTATGAAACAGATAAACATATACATTTAAGAAATGAAATTCACATAGAAAGAGAAATATGGGATGAATGCAGCTTCCCATGTCCACTTTTATAAATGTTCAAAGACAAAGGAGACATTTGATCTGCCATAAAAGCCAGTATGGATGAGAAAGTCGAAAACCCATGAGCAATACAAAAAGTCAGGCTACTGCTTCTGTATTCTTGATACTCACCTGAGAATCAGTTTGAAACGATCAATTATTCTGGCTAGAATAGAGTCCAAGGTTTCATCTCAAAGGCTAGTAAGTCATTAGCCATATAATGTTCCTCTCCATGCACCTTTCCTTTTTAGGAAGGAACAACAACAGTGAGTTGATGTAGTGGTTTGGTCCAAAATACTCATTACTGTTTATCTGCTGTGAGATAAGAGTTAGGAGAAATGCAAAACAGGCACCAAACTTGGAAGAATATAAAGAAGTTTATTAACAGACCTAAAAGAAGAAGGAAAAAAAATTATACCACCTTCAGAACTCTCCTCCTCCCCCCACCTTCCTCCCTTCTCCCACTGACGATGTGAAAAGACAACCCTTAAGATGTTCAGTCTGTTTATCACTTCCATAATAACCTTGTTCAGTCCATTTAGAAAGAGAAGTCTCTTCTTGCTCATGCTATGAAAACATTATCACAACGAGACAGCCGCCCACTTCCAAATATCGTTCAGTCCATTTAGGAAGAGGAGTCTCTCTGCCTGCGTGTGAGTCCTTTCCCCCGACTTGCAGCTTTTCCCGCAACTGCCTTCGAGGGTCCACTCTTGAAGTTTTTTGGGGTACAATTTTAAGGTTGAGCCGTTCAGAAACAAAAACAGAGGCCCTTCTCCTTCCCTGGGAGCAAAGGGTCTTCATCATCTTCATCTTTAGGACTATCTCTGGGAGCATCTCTACGGACTGAGGTTTTCTCCTTTCCCGTTCGGAGCAAAAGTCCTCATCTGGTTCATCTCTCCCTGTCCAAACTTCTCATGAAATTACAGCTGCGTCAGCATCTGCCTATCTCAGCGCAGGTGCTTTTGCTCACGAATTGAACACTCCACCCCCCATATCTTCATGAAATTACAACAGGATACTCTGATATATCATAGCTTCACAACAGAATTTCAGCTTTAAGCATCTCCTCTCTCTCTTCCCTCAGGTTTTCAGCTCTTCACAGCAATAAAAGGGTTACTCTCACCTCGGCCTTGCAGCTTTGCAGCTGGAATGTTGAATGTTTCTTATCGCAGTGGAGAGGGGGGAGAGCCAAGCCGCTCTGGCTGCCCATGGCAAGGCAGTGGGGGGGGTTCCATGGCTGGAACAGGTCCATGGCTTCAGGATGGCCGTGGCCCGGCCCGGCCTGGCCCAAGCAGGGCCTGGCCGGGCCCACTGGGCCCTGCTCGGGCCCTGCAGCCACCTGTCCCAGCGCCGGAAACGAGAGAGAGCTTGGAGGGGGAGTTTGCCTATTCTTAAATGTGGATCACAGAGGTGATCACAACTTTAAGTGGCTTAGAGAATTGTCCATATTCAAACTGGCCAGCTGATAGGTTCTATCAGTTCCCAGAGGAAACTGTAAGCACCCCTTAGCAAGGACGTCCCTTCCGGGACTATGCTTGCTAACCTATGACAGTTGAATAGATGGATAATATGGATGGAAAAGATACTTCAGTAATCCTGGAGCTCAAATCTGAGAGATATTGATTTCACCACAGGCCTGATAGTGGATTACAAAGGCAAGAAAACTCATTTAACCAACCCTTCTTTAAATCCAAATCTTGTTATGACTAGGAATAAAAAAAAAAAAAAAAAAAAATTAACATGATTGAGAGACTTGGTAAAGTGTCAGACACTAAACAAGGATTGTTTTGGGGCAGTACAGCTGCATAAGACTGCATAGCTCAGTAAGGCTCAAGCTGTCCTTTTTCAGTACAGAGCCCCAGCTGATTATGTAAGGACATTTCCTGCTGGACAGAAATGCAATTTCTCACAGATGCAATTTTTTACAGATGCAGCACTCTATATGTGTGTTGGGGTTTTAGTTTAGTCTTAGTTTTTTTCCTGTTAAAGGAATTTTCTCCCATATGCATGTTGCTAGGGGACAAATAGCTGTACTTAAGAAAGACAAAAAGGGGAGTGGGGCGGGCCTGGCTACTCCTTTGTCTACACCTGGGTGTGGGGTCAGTTCACTCTGAGCGTCCGGAGAGAGAAGCTGCAGAGAAAGGAGCTGCTGCTTCTTTCTTTTTGGCCGTTCTTTCTTCCTGCTGGAACCAAAGCCGGGACCCCAAAAGCCGCTTTCCCTGCCCTGCTGGAGACCGGGCTGTGGCTGCCCTGCCCCGCTGCTGCTTCGAGCTTTCGCTACGCTGTAGCCCTGCTCGCCCTGCCTGCCTGGGCCT